>NW_028270148.1:39690639-39991722 GCF_037043375.1 Chiloscyllium plagiosum
GCAAGAGAAGTGTAAAAGTATTTTTATTGGGAAGAAAGCTCCTCTGAAAATAAAAGTTGACAGCAGGCGATTGCGAGTAAGAGAAAGAGAGACACGTAATCTTTACGTTTGATTGATTAGATTAGATTACATTACAGTGTGGAAACAGGCCCTTCGGCCCAACAAGTCCACACCGACCCGCCGAAGCGAAACCCACCCATACCCCTACATTTACCCCTTACCTAACACTACAGGCAATTTAGCATGGCCAATTCACCTGACCCTGCACATCTTTGGACTGTGGGAGGAAACCGGAGCACCCGGAGGAAACCCACGCAGACACGGGGAGAACGTGCAAACTCCACACAGTCAGTCACCTGAGGCGGGAATTGAACCCGGGTCTCAGGCGCTGTGAGGCAGCAGTGCTAACCACTGTGCCACCGTGCCGCCCACATGAAAAGATCTCCTTATGACTTAGGCAATAAGCAACTTGGAGAGGTTGTGGAAATATCATGAAGTGAGGAGAAAATTTGCGAGGAATGAGAGATTTTGAAGAAAGCAAGGTAATAAAGCAAGCAGATGGGCAGAATATAATGTCCTCTTCAAAGCTAATTCTCGTGGTGGGATCAAGGCACTTAGTCAGGCAAGTGGATGAGTGGGGACCTCACTACCTTCCTGCCTTTGCCCCAGTTATGCCCTTAATTCCACACCTAATGCCTACTTGATGGTCTTATCTCATTGCCATTGGTGTTCACCCATTTTGGAGAGGTGGGGGTTGGTGGGATGTGAGGATGGGAAGGCTGAACACCTTGTTGGAGTTACTTACAGACTTTTGGGGGATGACGACAGTCCCTCATCCAGTGTCTGCTCACCATGTGACCACTGTGAGCCACCAAGTTCATCCCTGGCAACTTCCAACTCACCTCTCACCATCACCTGGGGGACTCATGAAATTTAGTAGGCCTACCTTAAGAAGGGTAATGAGGGTCCCTTGTCAGCTATTAGCTGGGGGCAAGATCCACGTCATCCAGATTAAATTCCCTTTTGACATTATTCACGTGTGAGGCCTGACAGTAAATATTGATAGGCTTCAATCATGCAATCATAATAAGGTTCATTCTTGATGCTCACACACACACTTTTACAACTGAAGCTACAAAGGATTCATGGCCCATTAGCTTTCACCACTTCAAGGAGCTGTGCAAGAAATTACAGCACCCCCAACTCTCGCTCTCACAGATTTGTTGGAACAGGACTGACCAGGATTGAGTCTGGATTTCCCTTATCACACCAAGTGCTGCATTTACCAATTCAGAGACTAGGGACAGTGAATGCTGGGGATATGGTAATAATTGGAACTCTGTGCTATAATTGTAACTCACCTATATCTGGGCTACTATTTAATAGGAATTAGATATAAACTACTTGATCTTCAAAATCAGCTAAGATTAGACATTTATAACATCAAACCTCTCACTGGGCACCATGTCAGGTAGAATACTTGGTGCTAATTAAACACTGGAGTGGCCACATAATGAAATCTGAGTTGAGAGTGTGGAGCTGGAAAAACGTAGCAGGTCAGGCAGCATCCGAGGAGCAGGAGAATCGATGTTTCGGGCAAAAGCCCTTCATCAGGAATGAAGCTGTGAGCCAAGAGGGTGGAGAGATAAATGTGAGGGGCTGCGGCTGGGGGGAAGGTAGCTTGGAATGCAATAGGTAGATGGAGGTGGGGATGAAGGTGATAGGTTGGAGAGGAGGGTGGAACAGATAGGTAGGAAGGAAGATGGACAGGTAGGACAGGTCATGAAGGCGATGCCGAGTTAGAAGGTTGGATCTGGGATAAGGTGGTGGGAGAGGAAATGAGGAAACTGATGAAATTCACATTAATGCCATGTGGTTGAAGGGTCCCAAGGTAGAAGATGAGGTGTTCTTCCTCCAGGCATCGGATGTTAGGGTGTGGCAATGGAGGACACCCAGGACCTGCACGTCCTTGGTGGAGTGGGAGGGGGAGTTGAAGTGTTCAGCCACAGGGCAGTGGGATTGGTTGGTGTGGGTGTCCTAGAGATGTTCTCTGAAGTGCTCTGCAAGTAGGTGTCCTGTCTCCCCAATTTAGAGGACACCGCATCAGGAGCAACAGATACAGTAAATGACATGTGTGGAACTGCAGGTAAAACTCTGATGGATGTGGAAGGCTCCTTTGGGATCTTGGACAGAGGTGAGGTAGGGGAGTGTGGGCACAGGTTTTGCAATTCCTGCAATGGCAGGGGAAAGTGCTGGGAAGGGAGGGTGGGTTGGTGGGGGTGGGCATGAACCTGACAAGGGAGTCACAGAGGGAATGGTCCCTGGCCAATTAAAGGTAAGCAGTCACATAGAGGAACAAAAAAAAGTTCCAAGTTTTTGAAATATTTGTGTAAAAAATCTGGGAAAGGCACATTAAGGTGAAAAAGGGAGAATGTGGCAGAAATGAGATCAGGAAAGACTACATGTAGAGACAGGAAATGGAATCCATTTGAAGTGATCAAGCAGAGGGAGCACCCTGTTTGAATATGGCTTAGATGAAGCCACGTGAGGTGAGTATAAGGTGGATGCACAGGTTTGATATTTTAGAGGTGGCTTCACCAGTTAGGAGTACAACAGCTGGAAACAAGGGTTAGTCCTGTGCATAACATCTACAGGGTCAGCCTACAGATCGACACACGAGAAGGTGACAGATCCAAGAAAGCTGCTAAGATGGAATTATCCATCCCTGTCATATCCAACTCACTCACTGTGTTTATGTTTATATAAATTATTGGCTGTCACCAAACTGAAAATCTCCAGCTGTTCCAGATAAAGCCCTCAGAAAGCCTTTGTGCCCTTTCATTGTCCACTACTCTCACCTCTCCCCGATAGTGTAAATATTCAAGCTAATTTAGAACTGAAGCACTTGACATGTTGTTTTCAGATAGCAGATCATTCTAAATAAATCCAGTTACATGATACATTGTCACTTGCAGTATTTGGATTTCAGGTGTGTGTCTTCCTGATCCATGCTTACTCAGCTTGTTGCTTGAAGACCAAGATGATACACAAATCCCATTTCAGTGAGGCAGAGCTGTGCTGATAGGAGGCACAGTTGAGTATGGTCAGTGAACAAGGTCAATTTGCTCCTTGGTGACCTGGGGTCAAGCAATGAGGCTGTGGTGCCAACGTGTACAAGCCCACGTTATAAAAATTTTAAATCGGATTCTGTTGAATTCTTTTTTACTTTGAGCGCGAATTTACTCATTTCTTCTTCTCACTGTCCTTCATGACTGAGCTTAACTTGCTTGACTGGCTTCCATTGCAGTTCACTAGCTTCTGAGATGGAATGGATTTTATCGTCTTTGCCTGGTTTTGTTGAGAAGAGCTTCCAAGAAATGGGAAATGGTTCAGACTTTCCATCAGTGTATCACCATCTCTTAATTGATGGAGGGGGGGGAGGTGATTTTCTCTAGTTTGATAGCTAGAAGGAAGAGTATCTTAGACTTGTGTGTACAGTTGTCCATTTTCTCCTATGCTTTGGAGAACTGTAAAATCTGTGAATGAGTCAAGTAGGTATCTTAAAGAGAGAAGAGACAAAAAAACCTGCATATACCAGTTTCCAAAGTAGACAGGCAAGAGGCTAAAAGAACACAGCAAGTCAGGCAGCATCAGGAGGTGGAGAAGTTGACATTTCAGGTATAACCCCACCCGAAATATCGACTTCTCCACCTCCTGATGTTGCCTGGCTTGCTGTGTTCTCCCATCCTCCTGCTTGTCTATCTTAAAGAGAGAAAACATTTTTAGTAACTTTAAAATTCAGTCTGGAATGCTTCTGTCTAGCCTATGGGTTGGGAGCTATGGTCATTGGATGGGAATAGGTGTTTATGATGTTGAGATGGATATTGGATTTGACGGGTTGTATTTTGTTGAACTTGGACATTGGTCTAAGGAAGTGAAGGAGATTTAATCTGTCTATTTCCAAACAACATGACAACATTCTGTGACTATTCCTGGACTACCTTGACTTTCTCTCCAGTGACATCTTTCACTGTCGGCCTGCATTGAAGTCTATTGGACAGACATCAGTCAACAACTGAGCAAATGTTATTGGAGGAAGAGTAATAAAGGACTTCTGAAAAATATTTTTTTTACCCAATTTCCATTGGCACCATAACCATGGACAATGACTGACCAAGATAAATCCTCTGCTTTGTCCAGTTCATTCTACATAATTGCCAAACCAAAGACCATTAGGTCCAAAACAACTCTCTCCTTAGAGCTCAGCATAACTTCATTAACAACTTGCATAGTGGTAACACCCTTAACAACATCCCAACATCATGTGGCTAGAGTGAAAGGAGAATGAGTGCAATGGTATATTTTCAGGTGCTCCTGAGAAATTTGTATTTGCTGTGTTAATGAGATTGTTGATCTTTCTCGATGTAAAACCCAGGTTTTGGCTCTGATGTTGGTTACATCTGTCAGCCACCTGCGCTTTATAGTTTCCCTGGAGATTGTCCAGCTGGAGAGCAGTGACTCCTTTCCTGCCTGTACCTCTCCCACTAGGACCCCCAGAGAGACATTTAGGTACCTGCAACACATTCCCCCAAGAGAATCCTATTTCCCACATCTTAGAGATGGATTCCTTCCTTAAGTTAGGTGGTGCAAAGCCCAGTGGAAATTGTGTGGCAAAAGTAGGTGGGCAACCCATTTTTTCCACATGGCCAGCTGAGCACTGTGACAATGGTATTAAATTGAGTTTTTGGAGGTAAAATTATCTCAGACTCCAGAGACATCATGAGGCCTAAGCTCACCCTGTTGACTTTCTGTCCTGAGTTAAAATCAGGTTTTCTGATTTGAGTCCAACTGATCTCTCTGACAAGCCTTCAGTCAACCTTGTATTTAAAGTAACACTCAATTCTAATACAGTAGTAAATTGATGCCAATCGTTATAAAGCTCTGGCCGAGCAGGCTTGAGGCCTACACCTGCTTCTAATTCATATATTTGCATCTTTGTTGACCCTGAACTTCAGTGAAAACATGTGTTAAAAGATGTTTTCCATATCTCCTTCTCTTGAATGTCTTTCTGATGATAGCTTGTGTGCTGCTAACATCTTGGTGATCATCATCTGCTTTTCTTTGAATGTGGATATTTCCAACATTACTTGAAGCCAAGCATATGACCCAAAGCGAAACAAGGAAGAAACCACAAAGCTACTGAATAAAAGGCAAACAGCTTCTGTTCATTTTCACATTAAACTTCCGAGAGTCATAGAATCCCAATAGTGTGGAAGCAAGCCATTCAACCCATCAAGCCCACCTAGACCCACCACCATACCTGTAACTCTGCATTTCCCATGTCTAAGCTAGCTGCCTAACCTGCACATCCCTGGACACTACGGGTAATTTATCATGGCCAATCCACCTAAACATCCACCATTTTTCATTGAATCTCTATAGTGTGGAAACAGGCCATTCAGTCTATAAGAACTCTCCAAAGAGCATCCTACCCAGACCCACACTCATACCCTATCGTCTCCCTGTAACCCTGCATTCCCCATGGCTAGGAGGAGAAAGTGAGGTCTGCAGACGCTGGAGATCAAAGCTGAAACTTTATTGCTGGAACAGCACAGCAGGTCAGGCAGCATCTAGGGAACAGAAGATTCGACGTTTCGGGCACATGCCCTTCCTCAGGTTTCCAAGGATTTCCCATGGCTAATCTACCTGGCCTACACATCCTTGGGCACTACACAGCAAATTAGCATGGCCAACCCACCTCACATGCACATCTTTGGACTGTGGGAGGAAACCTACGCACACAGGGGTGGGAATGTGCAAACTCCACACAGACAGTCACCTTCGGGTGGAATTGAACCTGGGTCCCTAGTGTTGCGAGGTAGCAGTGCTAACCACTGAGTAACCATGCCAACCTTGTTTCCTTGTTAAATATGTGGGTGAATGTGCAGCACACAATCCTGGAAATTGTACAAAGACCAACTTAAGTATAGCTCCACAGCACATTGAGAAATCCACAAATGAACACCATAAGTGTTTAAACAAAAGACCAGTCAAACATTATTGTGTTTTGGTATCTGCCCAAATGAGCCCATGCTCCAGCATTTGGGACTGATCCCGCCAGCCAGAAAACTGCCCTTGTGCTTTTTGATAGTTTGTATTTCTTGACGTAGAGTAGACAGTGAGTATAGAAAAAAACATTCAAGGCCATACTTTTCCTGTTATATCATTGCTGATAGTATAACTTACTTTAAATGCAGATAAAAAATCAAATGTAGCATTTCTGACCTTTGCCCCAGTATGGTTTGACTTGCTTTAAATGTGAATTAAAATACAAATGTAACATTTCGAACCTTTCCTCCAGTATCTGTAAACAGATTATGCAACTATTTCTGACACTGCTTATGGATTCCAGCTGTACACATTAACCAAATTTAAGTAAACCTTACTTATGCCAAACCGACAAAGAATTCACACCATCTAAACTTCCAACAACACCTTTCAGACCAAATAAAACATTCCTTTACTGAATTGAAATAAACAGCAAGCAGACTTCCAGTATATATCTATCATCACTTTACGCAGAATGCAATGTGTCGGCAGTTACTGCACATCACACGCAGCACCGCTTAGGTTCACTGCTTTACCAAAAGAACATACCCAACGTGAGCTTTAGAAACAAATGTTAAATATAAAATAACGTGCAAGATAAATTCCAAAATGAAGCAATCTTGTGTGGTTTGGAGTTTGAATGTGTCAATAGTAATTTTTTTTCTCTTTCAGTTCCTTTAAGGGCCTTCTGCTTTTTTGGCTGTGAAGCCTAGGCCTCTGACTGAGGTAATGTAACATTTATGTGAAGCAGCTGTTCAGAAGAGGAAGCACATTGCAATTTGAAAATAAAGACAGCGGTGCAGAATTGCATTTCAGCAGGGGGCAAATGATTACAATTCGACATCCTGTTTATGACCAGACTTTGGGAGTGTGAGTGTTAACAATGCAGGAAAAGGGATGCACACCACACACTTCTGTGAAATGCGTAATCCATTATCATTGGCTTGTTACTATTGGCCTAAGGTACCTATTTTTATCCACACTACATGAATAACTGTCAACAATGTACAGTGTCGTTAAGCGCATTGGCTTTAAGTACTGAGTCACTTTAGAACTTGTTGAGTGATTTAAATTTTTCTTCACCTGCAAAAAAGTTTATTTTAAATCCATAGGAAGCCCATGTTACAAACTCTTTTATTAAATTATATATGACATATGCTAATATTGTCAGCTAGACTAGTTCATACACCCAGCATTGGGTTGACAACTCAGGTTGGATGGTTCTTCACTTTATGGTCTGCCTGTAATCACCTCAAAATCTTTCTCATCAAATTCAATACTTTTACAACCAACAACATCATTGAGTCATACAGCACAGAAGCAGACCCTTCATTCCAGCCTGTCTATCCCAACAATAATCCCAAATTAAACTAGTCCCACCTGTCTGTTCCTGGTCCCTATCACTGCCAACATTTTTATTCATGTATTTATCTAGATATCTTTTAAATGTTGTAACTGTACCTGTATCCACCACTTCCTGTGGGCATTCATCCCACAAATGAACCACTCTTTGTGTAAAAAAAATTGCCCACATGTCTTTTTTAAATCTTTCCCCTCTCAGTTTAAAATATGCCCCTGTCAAAAATAACTATTTCTCTAAGCAGCTGGAAAGTAATAGGACGTATCAAGAGGCTTCACAAGAATGTTGTCAAACAAAGTATGTCACCGACCCATAAAAGGAGATATTAAGGCAAATGATCAAAAGCTTCATTAAAGAGTTAGGTTTTAAAAGGTGTCTTAAAGAAGGAAAGCAAGAAGTAGTGAGACACAGAAGTGGGAAGATTACTCCAGAGTTTGCAACAGAAACAACTCAAGGCACAACAAACAATGGTTGAGAGATTAAAAGTGTGGATGCCTAAGAGGTCAGAATTTGACCAGCATTGATACCTCGGATTGTTGTGAGGCTTGGAGGGGTTTACACAAATAAGGGGAGGCTAGGCCATGGATGGATTTGTAAACTAGAATAAGAATTTTAAAGCAAAACATGGCTTGGCCAGGAGGCAGCAATGTAGGTCAGTAAACCAAAGGATGTATAAACTTGGTGCAAGTTAAGATGCAGGCAGGTGAATTATAGATACTCTCAAGTTTACAGCAAGTAAGATTTCAGAGAACAACCAGGAATTATTTGGAAATCATTGAGTCTTGAGATAACAAAAGGCAGAAATGCAATTTTCAACAGCACAGCAGCTGACCAAAGCTGAAGTCAAGCGATGTTATGGAGATTGGAGTGGGGACCAAAAACAAGGCTGAAGCCTTTCCAATGTTAAATTAAAGTTTTGCTCATCCAGTTTCAGATATCAGATAATTTAACAACAATGAAGGGGTCGATCGAGATGGTATTGCAATAAAGCTGAGAGTTGTCAATGTACACAGTGAAAATGGAGACAGTGTTTTCAGCCAATGCTGCTGAGGGGCAGCATGTAGATGAGAAACAGGAGAGGATGACTGAGGTAACACAGGAATAAGGGGCACTGCGAGTGCTTCTCTGGCTAGGGTCAGGCAGTTAAGAGTGGAAACGAGTGTGAAGAGAGGTGGTGGCATCGGGGTAATGTCACTGAACGGGTAAAACAGAAGCCGAGGCTGATGTTCCTTGGATTCAATACCTACCATTGTGGATGTTGAAACTGGAATTCAGTAAAAGTCTGGAATGTTAAGATAAAAAGATAACCCAGTCACTGTTGGTTGTTGTAAAAACTCACTAATGTCCTTTAGGGAAGGAAATCTGCCATGCTTGACTGGTCTACATGACCCACAGTGACTCCTATACTGGCCTAAGGGCAATAAATGCTGGCATGGTTAGTGCCACCCACCTCTCATGATCGATTATAAAAACCTGACATCCCACCTAGCTGGATGACTGAGTGTGGGAGGAGAACGGTGTGGTCCTCCTTGTCAAAGGATATACATGGGTCAATGCGAAGGGAATTGCCACTTTTCTCCAGCTAGTTTCTTGACTGTGCTGTGAGCCCTTCTGACATTGTGGTACACTGTGTTTGATACTTTTGACACAAGGCTGAAAACAAGTTGTAGGAAATCACACATGGAGTTCTGGGAAAGATTGACTTGGGAAACAGCAACACACATTCAAGGACTTTGCATTGGAAAGGGAGGTTGGAGATGGGAGTTTGTAAGGACAGTGGAACTGTTGGTAGTTGTTTTATGAAGAAAGGGCTGATGATACCAGAATTATTGAACAAAAGAAGAGAGGTGCTGCATTTTGGAAAAGCAAATCGGAACAGGACGTATCCACTTAATGGTCAAGTCCTAGGGAGTGTTGCTAAACAAAGAGACCTTGGAGTGTAGGTTCATAGCTCCTTGAAAGTAGAGTCTCAGTTAGATAGGATAGTGAAGAAGGCATTTGGTATGCTTTTCTTTATTGGTCAGAGAATTGAGTATAGGAGTTGGGAGGCCATGTTGTGGTTGTACAGGACATTGGTTAGGCCACTTTTGGAATATTGCATGCAGTTCTTGACTCCTTGCTATTGGAAAGATGTTGTGAAACTTGAAAGGGTTCAGAAAAAATGTATAAGGATTTTGCCAGGGTTGGAGGATTTGAGGCTGAATAGGCTGGGGCTATGTTCCCTGGAACAATGGAGGCTGAGGGGTGACCTTATAGAGGTTTATAAAATCATGAGGAGCATGATAGGGTAAATAGATAAAGTCTTTTCCCTGGGGTGCAGGAGTCCAGAACTAGGGGGCATGGGTCTAGAGTGAGAGGGGAAAGATATAAAAGAGACTTAAGGGGCAACCTTTTCAAGCAGAGGGTGGTGAAAATGAGCTGCCAGAGGAAGTGGAAGAGGCTGGTACAAATACAGCATTTAAAAGGCATCTGGATGGGTATATGAATAGGAAAGGTTTAGAGGGATATGGGCCAAGTGCTGGAAAATGGGACTAGATTAGGTTAGGATATCTGGTCAGCATGGATGAGTTTGACTGAAGGGTCTGTATCCATGCTGTACATTTCTATGACTCTATGACTCTGTGACACTCAGAGAATAATTAATAATATTGGCTCAGGACACGGAGGGGAAGTTTGGCGATCAGCAATTTAATCAGAGTAGGATAATGGGAGCAAAAGATGGGTGGTATGGAGAAGATGAGTTCAGAGCAGGGGCGCATAGAGAAAAATTGGACATGAATTATGATATTCAAAAAAATGAATCAAACATAAACATCTTTTAATGGGCTACGATTGCTTTCCTGGATTTTTTTTTCCCAAGAGATGAATTTTAATTCCTGGAGATTCTGTTCTGAAGAAGAGTTATATTGGACTCAAAACATTAACCGTGTTTCACTCATCACAGATGTTGCCAGATCTGCTGAGCTTCTCCAGTATTCTCTGTTTACTTCAGATTTCCAACATTTTAAATATTTTGCTATTAACTCTAATATAGTGTCACTCCTGAAGCAAGCATTTGTATGAAATCAGCTTTGAAATTGGCTAATGGACAGGAAATAGCGAGTGGGGAAAAGGAGCTCTTTTCCAGATTGGTGACCGTAACCAGTGGGATTCCACAGGGCTCAATGCTGGGACTACAACTGTTTGCGGTATATATCAATGACTTGGAGGAAGAAAAAAAAATGTATTGTAGCCAACTTTGCAGATGGCAAAAACAGGTGGAGACGCAGGTTGTGAGAGAGCTCCAAATAGTTTGCAGAGAGATATTGATTGGTGAAGAAAATGGGCAATATGTTGGCAAATGGAGTACTGTATAATGTGGGAAAATGTGTTCATTTTGGAAAAGAGAACAAAAGAACAGTATTATTAATAGAGAAAAACAGGTGTAGCAGGTAATTAGGAATGCTAATGGAATGTTGACCCTTATCGCATGAGGTTTTGAGTATATGAGTCGGGAAGTCTTACTGCAGCTGTACAAGATGTTGACACCACTGGGAATCTCAATACAACGTGACTGTGCCTGACCACATACTGAGCAATACGAAGGCCTCTGCCCAGGTTTGGCTAACATAGATGAGTCATTGCTAAATCCAACATAGAGTTTTTTTTTAAGGTGGCCATGCAAGCTAACCCTCCAAAACCCTGCCCTTGGCCTGCTCCAAAGTGATCACTGCAGTGTGGGTCCATGCCTAATTCTGGATCCATTCCTGAAATTGGGAAATGTAGAGCTTCATTGGAATGTCCATTTATAAATATGTGTCCTAATTTAGCATGTCTCTCCTAACTGGCTGCCTACCATACAATTGTATCTGGATATGGGTGCTAATGAATTTAGGCTGCTAGGTTTTTTGTTGGGTCTTTACAGTGAATTCTACAAGATTAATTTGTGGTTGCAGCTGGCAGGGTAAGATCTACATGGCGATAGCACATGTACAGCTCTTTATCCATTCTAAAAGTGGCTACAGAGTACAGTAGAAATTTCCTTCCTACTATTTACTGTAGATGAGGATAAATTCCTTACACCCCTCTGATTTGGATAGGTCAGTGTAAAAAGATACATTGGTACATGCTGAGCAAGTAAACATTTTATTCAGTGCCAGCTGATACAGAGGTTACATTTTATTGATGTTGCAACACTACTAAGTTGTGTCGACTAATCAGCACTATTTGCTGCCTTGGTGTTTAGACTTAATCGCTGATGCAAATAATCTGAGTTAATTTGAACATCAGGACCTAGTTGTGAAACCAAAAAATGTCTTTAGAGTTCTTCCACTTAGCTTATAACAGTAAATGGCAGGCAATTCATTGCATGATTCATTTCTGATTCTCTAAATTATGTTATTTCTGACTGGTTTTAAGTGAAACTCACTTCAATAGTGAGTTTCATAAATCTGTAGTTAAAGAAAAAATGTTTTACTCTAATCATTCTCCCTCATTGTCTGAAGGTGAAGACTCACATATGGTCCTCTGGATTGGCAGCCCTTCAACTCAGTGAAATGGTCATTCCTCATGCATGAGTCTCAAAGAGCTGCTTGACTTTGGAAGTTGTGAGAACTGAGCCTACCCTTGCTTGTTCACTACTTCTACGTCTTTTCCAAACAGTTGGTGGACTGCGCATTTAGCTTACTTCAGTCTGGTAATCCCAGGATACCGAAACAAGTTGTAGATTCCTCAACTAATCATCAAGCTCACTGCAATAAATCTGTTGATGAAATTTTTTAAAAATAAACATTTTTGTGATATGTTTCATGAATCTTCAGAACTGAACTCTTATTGACATGTCCTCACCATGGCAACCAGCACACAACAAATTCCCCACAAACAACAATGTCCTGGTTAATTTGTTATTCATGGTATTAGATTGAAGGATAAATATTGGCCAGGACACCACTGCAGGATAACTGTCCCACTCCTTTTCAAAATAGTGTCACGGGATTCTTTTAGATCTACCCAAACAGGCAGATGGAACCTAAGTTTAACATCCTCATGTGAAAGATGACATATCCAACAATGCAGTGCTGTTTCACTACTTACATCACATGACATGCTTAGTAATGACTGGACATAAATGAGGCCAACTTTGCACTGAAAACAAAAAATAATGCTCAAAATCACAATGTGTCAGGCCACATCCATGGAAGGAGAGCAAGCTCACTTTTCAAGCTGAGATGACTCTTCATCAGAGTTCACTTCAAAATGTTAGCTTGCTCTCTTTCCATGGATGTTGCCTGGCCTGCTGTGATTTCCAGAAAGTTTTTTCATCACAGATTCCAGCACCAGCAGAAATTTGCTCTAACTTTGTCGTGCCCTTTCAAAATGAGCAAGAACTGACCACTATAACCAAATAACATGCTTTCGACAAGACACTTGTCCGCCAGTTGTCCAAAACAGTCT
The DNA here is from genome assembly GCF_037043375.1 of Chiloscyllium plagiosum. Taxonomy (NCBI): domain Eukaryota; kingdom Metazoa; phylum Chordata; class Chondrichthyes; order Orectolobiformes; family Hemiscylliidae; genus Chiloscyllium; species Chiloscyllium plagiosum. The sequence continues at coordinate 39,703,541 of NW_028270148.1, forward strand.
TATTCTTGGCTATGTGATAATCAAAAAGTTTCTTTTCAAATCTCTTACAGTGTCTAAACCCACTCCAGGTTCCAGGATATCGCTATATGGCAAGTGCGAGCACAAGTGTGTGGGGAGCAGGAAAGGACGTGCTTATACATTATTGCTTCACTGTACATGCAGTGTGCTTGTGCATTTCTGAACTGACTATACATGAATATAGACATCAGTGAGAGAGACTGAGTCAAATGGGGTGCAGGCTATGATAGTCTTGTTCATTTTTGCTTTCATTAAAAATGAATTCAATGTTCATAATGTGGGGTAATGTACCAACTCACACAGAGGCAAAGAAGAGAGAAAAGATGCAGTAAGTTGAGAAATAATGCAATACTAAACTCTGATTCTTCATTTTAGCAAGGAAAGAAATGAGTAGGGTGGTAATTCATTCTAGTATAATAATGCTTTTGCACTACAATTTCATAGAATAACGTATCCTTGGCTAATGTCAGTATCACTTAAACCTGATAACAATAGCATAACAGTAAAGATGATACAGGCAAAGGAAAAAAGCATTTAGCTCTGGGTCAGTTTTCAGCTGATGAGCAACAGTGTCTCTGTAGGTTGTTACCTCAAACATGGGCTGGGTAATTATCCTGCTGCTTAGCCAGTTTGCAGTTGAAAATCACCGAGATCAGCTCCAGCTCTATGATGTGAGTGAGCTGAGGAAATTTAAATGCACAAAATAAAAACCAAAAGGACTGCAGATGCTGTAAATCAGAAACAAAAACAGAAGTTGCTGGAAAAGTTCAGCAGGGCTGACATTATCTGTGAAGAGAACAGTAATTGTGATTTCTCTTCACAGATACTGCCAGACCTGCTGAACTTTTCCAGCAACTTCTGTTTTTGTTTCAAATATAAGTGCACATTTACCTGGTTTCTGTTAGTTGCTAGGTTTCAAATTGCCATCCAAAGCTCCATAGAACAAATATGCTTGATTTGATTGCGTTGGACCTGTGTCTCAGGAAGAACTTCAATATTCCTACAACACAATTGTAGGTCATTGAAAAACTGAGCATGGTATCAGATGGGGGGATCGAGCAATGTGGGCTTAAATGGTAAATGTGGCAGAGTCACATGAGAAGTACAGCAACGACTAGCCTGATGTTGGGAGCAACTTGCTGCATATCCTTAGCAAATTCCAGTGTCGAGGTGAGATTCTCCCAAGTTTCAGTGAGTTGCCTATTGAGGGCGATCATTATTTATTAACCGAACATCTCACTTCATGGATTCCCATCCTATTGCATTTTGGCAGGAAGCAAGATGTTGAGAATGGTCAGCAAAATAGGTACCTGGTAACTTCAGCTACCTGCTGGCTGAGAGGTGGCTCCATAGTGCTCAGTATGAAACAGCCCCTCATCCATGGACATCTGACATTTGGTAATGCCTTAGGATTATCATAGCACCTCTCCAATCCACTTACAGGACTCTCGGAAGCACAGATCTGCCCTGCAGAGTCTACCACAGCTAACATTGAATTGCTGCTGCAAGGCCTTCATGCAGGGACAGGCACCCAGCTCAGGAATTATGCCAGGCTCCATGCCAGCTAAGACAGGCTCACTTGCTGTCTTAGCACTCGCTCACTTAGCATCTATGTTCCTGCTTGCAGCGTACATACCTTGTCTTGCCTTGACAAACCACACCATGCCAGCTAGAGTGCTGGCGACTGAACCTGAGTCTACAGGCTCCATGTGCTTCCCAAGGGTTGGCATGCTCCTATGTGAGGTAGGCTGCTTATCATAGTTGTCAGTAGAGATTTGTCTAATGATGGGGTGAGTTTTGGGGGATGGAGCAGCGGGATAGGGGTGGTGAGGAGGAGGAGTGTATCTTAGTGAATGGCACTCCAAGACATCAATGTGACACCCACAGCATGTACCAGCTGCCTGTGCGGAAAACAAACTGCACGCTCATTTGACCAAATGGCCATGTTGGAAAGTGGGTGGACATTAGTCCTCAATCCAAGTGTGTGGAGATTTTGGTCAGAGGGTGGCCCTGTCACAAACAAGGGATCAATTCAGCTAACATCCAGAGAGCAGGAAACTGTCAGTCATTATAAGGCCATTGCAAACAGTCAGGGAGCTGCAAACACAGCGATCATGGGTCTGATTAGTCATGTCTAGGGACTGCTTGTCAGTCCGAGGTCTGGGATAAAAACAGCCCTGCTGGTCATAGAACCATAGAAATCTACTGCACAGAAAAAGATCCAACTGGTGGAGGGTGAACAGGTAGAAATGGGATGTTGGAGTCGGGTATGAGATAAAAGAGGATAAGGAAGGTCTGAGCTGGTAAGTCATACCTGATGATCAGGCTGAGCTTGGTGCTAAAGATGTTCACCATGACCTGCATTCCCTACCATCACTTGCTGCTTGTACTAACTGTGATGGGAGAGTGCTCAGAGTGGGCAGATATAAAGGAACTGGGAGAATGGGAGCACTCTTCCAAGGGGAAAGATGAGGACATTGGGAAGAGGACGCTCTCCTTGTGTATGACAGAGCTCAGAACAATGAGCACAAAAAGCCAAACAGGATCTGATTGACACACACTTGCAGTAGGTGTGAGCTGTGTGCAGCAGACCATCATGGAATGTAAGCTAGTCATTGGTCATCGGGTTGGTGACGATTCGCCACGGCAAATTCGCCGCTGATGATTAGCCACTGCCGGTTCACCACCAGCATTTCTCCACTGGGGTCGTTTGACCTCTGGAGACTATTCGCCACTGGAAATATATATAAATGTAGTGATTGTTTTCCCTCCCGCCTGTTCTTTCATATTTCTCAGTCCCCTTTATTTATACAACTACATACTACATATTGATACAAAACAGAGGTAAAATAAATATCATCAAGTCTTTTTGCTAAAATACAATATACAATATGTGGATCTGTCCATTACATCGGCCCCTTTGTTCACATTGCCAAAACTTAATACTTGAATCACTCTTAGATAGTTTATCTAAACTACATATAAAACCATCATGGTAAAACTTCTTATTTCCACGTTTACTAATAATTTCTGTTTCCATTCTAAAAATTCCTGTTCCAAAAATACAAGCTTAAAAAAACTCTCCTGGAACGAAAATAAGTTGTTACTGAAACAACGCAAACACTACCTAATTCAATATAACGACAATTTTATATACCACCAATATTCAAAATATACGACTTATTTGCAGTGGCGAATTGTCTTCAGTGGCCAATGGTCGGTGGCTAAGCATCCTCGGTGGTCAAAGGGCAGTGGCTCTTCGCCGGCGGCGTATCTGCTGTGGCGAATGGTCCCTTCCCGTTGGTCATCAGACTAGCATTTGAACTGCAAACTAGCATTTGTTTTGTTTGTGTTCCCCTTGTTTGCTGGAGATAACAGCTCACCTTTGGAGCTGTATTATTGTTTGCTCTTATGTGATAATCCTCTGCAGGGCAATGGCAAGATGCATGTCTACACTGGGCATTGGGGGCAAAGTAGTGGCGACTTGCTGAGGATGTTTCGGCAGGCTGTAACCATGGATGGTGAACTGTCTGGCCTAATAGTTAAACCAGTGACTTATGGAAAGAATAGATTTGTGTGTGTGAAGACTGTCAGCCATGCCAGCTCAGTGCCAATAGCGGCATGAATTTGTGAATGCTGTGTCATTACTTTACCAGTGAGGGATAGCGCTAGATTGCCAATTGTCTGGGCCTTTTAAAGATGGCATAAGTGCCAAGGATGCCAGTCTTTTGGCGATATCCGGTGTGTTGTGAGTTCTTCCAGGAATGGTATGCGGTAGATGGGGCTGGCATCAGGTAAGAGGAGTGCCACAGAGGTAGGGTAGAGTAGTTCATGAGGCGATTTTGGTATGGTACAAGAAGAGGTCTCACTAAACTTCATGTGAGAACCCTCCAAATGAACTGACAAAGCACACGTTTAGCCAAAAGTTGAATTCAGCCTTGAGTCTCTAATTCTCCCACTAAGATAAAAGGTCTCGTAGGATCGTTTAAATGCCAAGAGCTGATTAGCAGATGTCAGTATCTTGATCGCATCTGACAAAAGTAAACCCCGGAATAAAAGCAGCTTGACGCTGTTAAGCTTTCGATTGCCAGATAATTGAGCATTCCTTCCAGAACCAATGTCACATCTTTCTTCCTCTGTTTGATAGGAATGTATTCCATTTGCATGATAGCTCTAAAATCAATCAATTCTTCTGGCAGACCAAACTTGCCTGACTTGTTTTTAGAGCTTAATCAAAATTTTAGCCCCAACCCCATCACAACTTACTTGTAACAGTTAAAGGAGCTGGTGCCTTTGTTCATGTCCCACATAAAGGGTTGGGTGGAGATATGTAAGGAAACAAAAGAATGTTGTTTATTATTCTCAACCCAACTGTTCAATATGGATGAAAGACAGAGCACAGGAATATCCAAAGGAACCTGTGGAGATGGTGAAAGATACAGCTAAACATTGGAATTACCGGAAAATGTATTCCAAAAATCTGTTTGGGAAGCATAAAGAACCAAATGAATAAGCATGATCAATAAAAATAGAGAAACAAATCAAAATCTGTGAGGGAATAGGATTGGTATTTGGTGTGGACTTTTTATCTGACCTAGAAACAAGAAGCATGTTGCTCTATGGCTTCCAAACATTTTTTCTGTTCAGCACAGAAAGTATTCACAGATATTTCATGGTGAAAAATTCTGGGCCCTAATTGAACTGCTGTCTTAAACTGCTATGACTGTATGATTGTGAAAATTTCTGCATAAATTTTGAAACAAAGGCAAAGAAGATTTGCTATTAAACTGGAATTGGCAGCACTTGAAGTACAAATGTGTGCATCTACTATCGAATTAACATCTAATTTGTATGAGATATTAATGAAAAAAGCTCTGAAATCTCAGAATTTTAATCAAACTTTCCCACATTAAGACAAGTGATGTTGAAAGGAATGAAAATCTTGGGGTTTGTGTTGTTCAGTAGTAGACATGTGGATCATATTCAAAAGCCAAATATTACTGACTGGCAATCGGAAATAAAAAAAAGGGAATGGGAAACATTCAGCTGATCCACCATATAAATGGAATGGGAAAGCAGAAAACATTTTGTCAGAACTGAAATGTTATCAACCTGAAACCTTTGTTTTGCTTCTCTGCTGATTGCATTCAATGATTTGCTGTCCCTGCAGCCTGTAATGATACTGGATGACTTAGCTGAATATATCGGTTGAAGAAAATGTAAATTATATTTTTTATGTGGTTGAAAGTGCAACTGAGGTTCATCGCATATGATGCAAGCAATGTCAATGTGGGATTTTGACAACTGTAATGTTCTACTTCTATTACCTCCAGCCTCAATTCTAGTAAAACAGAACCTTGTCAGTGGCTTAGGCTGTTACGAAAGATGAAACCCTTATTTTATTACAATAGTTTTTCTTTTGGGTTCGGGGTATCTGTTAAAAGGCATTATCATGGAAAAACAGCCATTGTTCAGAGATGAGGAAAGCACTTGGAATGGAATACATGACCCTTAAGAAAAGAATTTCTCATAAATTGGTTCCTTTCACAATGAAAATGGCAACCTGTTAATGTCAAATATATAATTTGGAACAGAGCAAACTTCCCTCAAACTTGCTATTGCAAACAACTGAGTGGTGTGAACTTTTCACCAGCAGTCATATACGCAGCCTGAGTTGGGGTTTTACATTGACAATGTGCTTACGTTGTGCCACCTGCAGAAGAAGGTGGTCATCCAGTTTTATCCTGAACAATCAGGTTTTCGGGTGCAACACTCCTGTCTGGCATCTGTTTTGAGCCGGAATTTTATTCTCTGATGCTTTTAAAGCACTTCTTATCCCATCCTTCAGGGAAGCTTTTAAAATCAACTTATTGCTTGAGGTCTGCCATATTGCCTCCATAAACATCTTTGGGCCTATACAAGCAAGAAGTGGGTGTGGGGCAAAACAGAGTTGACAAGCAGGATGCTGGAAGAACATATTAGGCCAAGCAGCATCAGGAGATGGAGACGTTGTTGTTTTGGGGAGCTTTAAATGCAGTCGGGAGTGTATAGGAGCGAACGCTCCATGTGAGTCTCATAGTGATCTGGCATAAAAACTAGTTAAAAGCATCACTAAATCCTCTTTTGACGTGCTTTAGCTCCTCCAAATTTCACTATAAACTGGCAATGTACAAGCTTCCCAAGTTTAGCTCACCCTAAGAACTCTGCGCAGAGTTCGGCCCTAATAACTAATGTGACAATGGGTAAATATCTCAATATTGTGGATCAAGAAACATGCTGGAAATACTCAGCAGGTCAAGCAGCATCTTTAGAGAGGTTCACATTTAATGTGCTGAATTGTTCCACTTGTTGTGAAAGTGAGTGAATTTTATGGTGTCCAAACTACCATGTTTTGAGGCATGGTAGCAGAAAGCATAAGGGACTGTCAGAGAACACAGGAGGATATAGATAGACTGGAGAGTTGGGCGGAAAAGTGGTAGATGTCTTTCAATCCAGACAAATGTGAGGTGATGCATTTAGGCAAAACTAATTCTAGAGCAAATGATACAATGAATGGAAGAACCTTGGGAAAAGTTGATGGGCAGAGAGATCTGGGAGTGCAGGTCCATTGTACCCTGAAGGTTGCTGCACAGGTGGATAGAGTGGTCAAGAAGGCATATAGTATACTTGCCTTCATTGGATGGGGTATAAGAGCTGGCAAGTTATGTTAAAATTGTCCAAGACATTAGTTTGGCCACATTTAGAATACTGTGTACAGTTCTGGTCACCACATTATCAAAAGGATGTGGACACTTTTGAGAGGGTGCAGAGAAAGTTTACGAGGATGTTGCCTGGTATGGAAGGTGCTAGCTAGGAAGAGAGGTTGAGTAGGTTAGGTTAATTTTCATTAGAAAAAAAGGAGATTGAGGGGGGACCTGATTGAGGTTTACAAAATTATGAAGGATATAGACAGGGTGGATAGAGACAAGCTTTTTCCCAGGGTGACGGATTCAATAACGAGAGGTCACGCTTTCAAGTGAGAGGTGAAAAGTTTAAGGGGGATACACAAGTCAAGTACTTCACGCAGAGTATGGTGGGCGTTTGGAACGCGTTGCCAGCAGAGGTGGTAGAGGCAGGCATGGGTAGATTCATTTAAGATGCATCTGGACAGATGCATGAGTAAGTGGGGACCAGAGGGATACGTTTGCTTAGGAATTGGGCGACGGGTTTAGACAATACATTTGGATCGGCTCAGGCTTGGAGGGCCGAAGGGCCTGTTCCTAGGCTGTAAATTTTCTTTGTTCTTTGTTCAAATTTTCTCACATGATCTTTTGCTTCTCAACACATGAATTATGCAAAAGAACTGAAGGTTGTATTTCTTGTGAAGTTGTATGACAAAAGTGAGGCAAGCATATTCACCAGCTACACAAACATTCAGACGCTATAAGGCTAGAATGACCCCTCAGCGTTCACCGATGAAAATGTAGCAGAAGAAAGGCAAGCCAGTTCCCTACTTCCATGACAGCAGTCTGGATGCCTTGGTGGACAAGCTGCAGGGGAAAAAGGCAGTCTGATTGCCAAACCAGTCCATGCCAACAACCCTAACCCCAGCCAAATTGCAACCTGGGCCAGTGCTATATCAAAACGAAAGTCCAGCAGCAGTACTAGAAGGTTAATGATCTTCACTGCTCTGTAGAGGCTAGTGCCATCAGCTTCTCTACCTCATACTCAAGAGCCAGCGGTCAGTCTATCTCTACCACTGCACTCACATTTTACGAAGGCTGAGGGACTACAGCTCTCATTATTGAATGCATCATGTCCACTTAATGGTTCTCACCCACCTCACCTTGTCAGTGCAAAAGTGTGGTTGCTTGAAATGTGTGCCTGTCTTTCTCTGTGCAAACAAACCCAATAGAATCATGTAAGTTGTAGGTATCCATCAACTCTAAAGTAATGTGTAAGGCTTGTCGTACTCTGTGCTGGTCTGAGAGCAGGTAAGATGATGTGGTGAGACTGGTAGTTTGTAATGTGGAGGTGTGTGGATGAAAGGATCAGGAGGATGGTGATCAGGGACTATGCAGTGACATTGTGCTATAGAAACAGTAGTGTGATACCTAGGACAAGCACTTAGTGAGCTGGAGTCGTCAAATAGCCACAATGATTCACCCATCAAGATGGAGGGCTTATGTCCAAAACGTCGACTCTCGTGGTCCTCGGATGCTGCATGACCTGCTGTGCTTTTCCAGTGTGACACTTTTTGACTCAGGAATTTGTACTGTCGGAGAATTAAGGAGAATCTTAAATCAGATGTAAATAGCGTGAGTGAGATACAAAAATGCATGAACTTAGATCCCAGCTGATGATACTACTGGAGAAGTCAGGCCCCAGAATAATATCTGGCTTGGTACAATATATGTTTGTTATTATTTTGGTCAGTGACATAATAGTTTGCCACTGGAACATACTCATGAGTAGAGTCATGGAGTCATTGAGATATATAGCACAGAAACAGATCCTTCAGTTCAACTCGTCCATGCTGACCAGATATCCTAACCTAACCTAATCCCATTTGCCACCACTTGGCCCATATCCCTCTAAACGCTTCCTATTAATGTACCCATCCAGATGCCTTTTAAATGTTGTAATCGTACCAGCCTCCACCACTTGCTCAAGCAGCTCATTCCATACACGCACCCTCTCTATGTGAAAAAGTTATCCGAGGTCTCTTTTAAAACTTTCCCGTCTCGCCTTAAACAAGGTTATAGATTGCTTTCCACAACAACACCTAAGTTAAAAGAAAGAAAGCATTTGTTACAAAGATCTTAACATAATAATCAAAACAAAGTTTCAACTTGTTTCCAAACACTATCCACTGAAGAGTTTCAAGTCCAGAGAAATTATACTCTTATTGATAGTCTTTACATTTTTACATAACTTATTCCTTCCATTTTCTTTTCTGTGAATTATAAAGATAATTTTATGTTTCCTTATTGAGTCTTGTCTAAGCCTCCTCAATTCTAATAACTTGAAGCCTTTTGTACATGCTCTCCCAGTTAGGAATCTCCAAAAATATACTGGAAATCACTTTTTCTGAAGTGACTGGTTCTATATTCTTGTTTCTTCTAACTGAACTGAGAAAGTTGATTCCTCTGGTCTGAAGTTAAAAAAGAAGCTAATGGCTAATATTTTTATTTGGTTCATTCTGCCTGACATAAATGGACCGGTATAAACATCTTATCCATTAACAATCCATGATTCCTTCCAAGCCCTTGAGTGCAGTCATATACTTTATTAGCAATGATATCATTCAGTTATGGTTTTAGAATGACATTCTGACTTGCACTGACTGATGAAAATCCCTCTGCATGTATTTTAAAGCTTCTAAAACTGAAAATGATATATTTTATATTCATTTAATCAGAATAGGAATAAGGTCATCTGCAGGCAAAAGTGATATTTAAAGCTTGAGGGGAAAATTGGGAGAACTTTCCTCTGCATCAAGAAGCTTTTTTTTTCAATCTTGCCCCATTTTGGCACCATATTTACCATTACTTGTGTCACAGCAGAGAAGACAAAATTCTGCCTTCTGTTTCAGATCAATGTCCTTTCAGTTCTTGGGGTACTCCAATTTGAATTAATCATGACTTCCATTTCCAATTGCTAGGGTTAGTGTTGGCTCTGCTGTCCCTTGCAGCCACATAACCTTCTGGCACTCACTGTCATGCGCATGAATAATTACTTGGCCAAAGCATTACAGCTAACCAAGATGGGTGCTACTGTACGTAGAAAGGAATTGATACTTTCAATGGAGGAGAGAACTGGGGGAAAAGTATATGCTAGAAGTGGATCTGGAGATTTCTGTACCATTGGCAACAAATGTTTTGTGAGGTTTTGTGAGGGTCCAAAGCTTATCAGTAAAAATTAGAGGCACCAATCTAAATTCATGACTTTCAAGCTTTTGCAATATGCAGTTGTTTGGTCTGTTGCTGTCAGTGTAATGTAAATGGAGAGGATTTAACAACATCAACCACTTTACAATATGAAAGCAGCTAGCAGCTGCAAAAAGGAATTGACTGGGCGGGGAGTTGCAGGAAAATACCTGTATTCTACTGTTCCTTGACAAGGAGTTGATGTACCACACTATGGGGCTGCACTAATCCCTACATAAAATACTATGTTTGCCTGAGGTGAACGATTGGATCTTTTTGTTCATTGTGGGGTTGAGGGTAGCGATGATGTTTCAGTTAAGACCACTTGTTGTGCTCATTACGTAGCTACATAACACTTAGGTTGCTTTGAACTTTATCGGACGACTGCAAAGTGACAGAAAGCCCACAGTCATTTTTCTATCAGTTTATCCCACCTTGTCTTGTTTTGGTCAGTGGAAAATGTTCCCTGAGGAATGTGAAATTGTTCATTTGTGCTCAAATTCCTGCTTCATTTTGCACCGTGATTAACTGGCACTTTCCCCACTCTATTGGAGCAACTGAAATTATACCCAACTTCGGGTAGAAGGCAGGAGAATGGGGTTGAGAAAAAGATCAGCTATGATTGAATGATGATAGACAAGCAGGAGGCTGGAAGAACACAGCAAGCCAGGTAGCATCAGGAGGTGGAAAAGGCAATGTTTTGGGTGTAACCCTTCTTCAGGGCTGGGGAGAAGATTTACACCTGAACCACTGACTTCTCCACCTCCTGATGCTGCCTGGCTTGCTGTGTTCTCCTGCTTGTCTACCTTGGCATTCAGCATCTGCAGACTTTTTTGTCTCTAACCATGATTGAATCACAGAGCAGACTCAGTGGGCTGAATGGCCTAATTCTAATCCTTTGTTTTATGGTCTCAAACTGGTGGTCCATTACGTATGGAAGAATGGTCTCTGTAAAACAAATGTTGCTGATCAATGTCTTGAGGTGAACAAATTATTCTCTAATAAGTATCTTCAGTACTAATGCACTCAAAGATGAATTGTCATTATGAGGGCTGAAACAGCATTTCTGTAAAAAAAATGTATAAATTTATGTTTATTCAGACAAGAGAAAGCTTTTCACCAAGATTTGAAAATGACAGGAAGTGGGCAGAGAAAAAAGTGATGTTATAAAATACAGTTCCTTCAGTATCTTATTCCAGCAACTACTGATAATATAAATTAAGTTCAGTACGTCACGCAGTCAATAGATGTGAAGCTGGAAAAGAACAGCATCCAAGGAGCAGGAAAGTCAACGTTTCAACCCAAAACATTGTCGTTCTTACTCTTTTGATGTTGTCTGACCTGCTGTGCTTTTCTAGCTTCACATCTATTGACTCTGGCTTCCAGCATCTGTTTCCAAGTCAGTGTGTTACACACATTGATTGAAAAAACCGCTCAATTTCCTAGATTATCTCTTGATATAGTAGTATATCAAGCCCTACAAAAGATTATTTCCCATTGAGTTTCATCATTGAGTCTGCTCATGTACTTAAGTTTGGAGAAAGCAGTGGAAAGAGGCAGAACTACAAGAGATAATGTGGGAAGGTAGGAGGATAAATATAGCCCATTGAATATGGCTTGTGTCACTTAGCTTTATGAGGGGTTCAGAGGCAGTGCTAGAGCCAGACAATGGGAGATACACAGAGTAGGAGGAAGCTGTAAAAAAAATCAAGGGGTCTCACAATTAAGTCATGGTTGGTGAGTACTGCTGTGAGGAATTATGTGTAAGATGCTGAAATTATGAAAAACATTTATTGTAGACAACTTGTAAACAGTAACCTATGGTTATTTAAGGAAATCCAGCAGAAGGGAAGCAATGAACTAATAATTTCATTGTGAATCTTATAGAGCAGACTTTTCCCATTTTAATTCAGATATTTTGATGAGTGGGTGAAATTCATGGTATCAGGTCTGCCAAGTCCCGGAGGGTTTTAACACACGCAAGCTCTTTGTAACTTTGCATCTGGGCTCTTGGTCGCCTGTCTTGGAAAATCACGCAGCGGAAAAGGTGGAGGGGCTTCTCACTGCCAGCACTTTCACACATCTTATTTAAAGCTCAGTTGCACACCACTTCCCACACTGTGGTACTTAAGCCTCAACATCAAGGACATGGCCCAGAGGAAGCGAAAGCTGCCTGCTTCCCAGACATGGACCTGGAACTCCTTTTGTATAGGACAATGGAGAGGAGGCTAGTCCTTTCTCTTGTGGACTGCCAAAGGAGATGATGCCATCAGGTCAAGCCATTCTAAGCCAAAATTCTAGCCCATGTCAGTGCTGTTCCTTGATTGAAGCAGGAAGTTTAGCAGTTCAGAAAGAAGACCATTGACCTTCTGCCTCTGCATGGGTAAGTGTGAAGGCATTGTGTGCTTACAAAAGCAATGTGACCCACACAGAGGCTTGCAACCCATAAATCTGTCTTGATGTCAGTGAATGTGTTAAGAAAGCAATGTGCAGTAGCCTGAGGCTGGCAGCCTCCAGGTTAGCGCAAAGTGAGTGAATGATAAGCAGCAAGCTTAGAACCATAAACTGTGTAGATGCTTGACATTCTTATATCGCCGCATGCAAAGTGACCTGGCAAAAGCACGCATGTCCTAGATCCCCTGTACTCTTAAGTGATGTGTAGAAATGCTGAAAGCCGTGGTGATCTGGTGAGGCTGGTGGTTTGCTAATGTCGATTAGCCTGGATGAAGGCCAAAGAACATGGTGGTCATGGAGCATGCAGGCATTTTGTTGTGAAGAAGCAAATGGACGATGTCTGAGACACGTATTCAGAGAGCTGCAGCCATCATGAACCTGTTCTCAATTCCATGTCAGGAATTTATGATGAATACTTGGAGGAATAAAGGAGAATTGGAAGTGGCTCTTAAATAAAGTGAGTTGGAGATTTAATAAGATGAAAATGTATAGTAATATGTTACCTCCTAACCAATGGTGAGATGCTGAAGTTTCCTGTTAAGACTTGAGGGGAAAATTGAAATTGTTTTCTTCAGTTATATGGAGAAGTTGGACAAGCAAGGACATTTTTCTTTAGAGTGTAGGAGACTGAGGGGGGACCTTTTAGAGTTGTATTTGATTATTTGAGACATGGATAGGGAAAAGTCACTCAGTCTTTTTCCCAGGGTTGGGAATCGAGAACTAGAGGACATCAGTTTAAAGTTAAGGGAAAAGAATAAAAGGGAACCTGAGGGGTACCTTTCTTACACAGAGGGTGGTCCCCAATGGAATGAGCTGCCAGTTGAGGAGAGTGCATTAACAACATTTGAAAGATATTGGAACAAATACATGGATAGGAAAGAATTAGAAAGATATGGGCCAAATGCAGGGAAATGGGGTTAGCATTGTTGGACATTTTGAGCCAAAGGACCTGTCTCCATGCTGTAGAATTCTATGACTCTGTGTCACAATTCTGATTTTTTTTATTTTCTATGTGTTGTCCCACCTGCCTTACCATTGCTCATGCCCCACACAGGAAAGGTAAAAGAGAAAGTTTGTTGAATTCTAGACTTTATCAGTATAATTAATGTTAGTGGGAAGAACCATTGATTAATTCATCACAATTTATTCACTCAGAATAAAGATGGCAAGGCAAGTGAGTCAGGCCTGCAGAATGTGGGATCTATTGGAGAGCAATGTGATCCAGAGCTGTGATGCCATTGATGATTGCACCACAAACAGCTTGAGTTCAGAGTTTCTGAGCTGAAAGCTGAATGACAGACACTATGTCACGACAGAGAGGGAACACATTACCTGGCCAGAAAGCAGTCAAATTTATTCCAGAAAGCAGTCAAATCCTTTTGGATAATTTGGAGGTGGCGGTGTTGGACTGGGGTGGACAAAGTTAAAAATTGCAGAACACCAGGTTATAGTCCAACAGGTTTATTTGGATAAGGCCTTCTGATCTTTCACAGGTCAGAGCAAGTGATGTTGTGATTGTGAGATAACCGGTAAAGGGACCCAGTGGGTAGGAGTGTAGAAGTTTCACCTTTGCAATTGTTCAACTAATTTCAGGTCCTTTCAGCTTGCTGGAAAACAGGGAGACCTAAAAGGACATATGGCAAAAAAGGATGAGAGAAACAATTGCTTGTTTCAAAGACTGGCATGAGAGTAGGAGGTTCCACTTCATAGGGCACTGGCACCAGTATTGGAGAAAGTGGGGCCTATAGCATTAGGATGGTATACACTAGAACCATGCTGCCACCATCATAAATGGGGAATTAAACGGAAGTTCTAAATTAAATAAAATTGCCCCTCATTAAAATAGGGGGAAACATGTAGTAAATTAAAGTGTACAGACAAGGCAAAAATGAAAGGTATTAATCTGGGAAATAATTAACAGACTATAACAGGAAGGGATAGAGAGCACAAATCTAAGGGAAAAATCAACAGATAAGGCTAGAGATTACAAAAATACTAAATGGACAAAACTCTGTTTCTGAATACACATAACATTTGAAACAAAGCAGATGAACTGATAGTACAAATAGGAATAAATCAGTTCCAATCTGATAGCCATTACAGAGACATGGCTGTAAAATGCAAAGATTGCGACATGAGTATTGAATGGTATGTAACAGTTAAGAAAGACAAGAAGTGGTTTGGATTATGTATTTTAAATGCTGTGGTATTTTATGAAAGACTAATATTTTCTGATTGATAGATAGGAAGCTAATTAACCAATAGTCAACTGTTTTTTGTATTCTTCTCTTTTTGAGTAAGGGTATTATATAGGCAGTTTTTGAAATCACTAGGATTTTTCCAGAGTCTAAAAGTTACTTCCAGTGTATCTGTTATCTCCATAGCTACTTCCTTTAATTTCCCAGGATGCATCACATCAGGTCTTTAGCTCTGTTAGCTTTGCTAGCACTTTTTCTCCAGTGACAGTTACTGTCCTTTAGCCCATTGAATATTTCATAATTCTGGAATACTTCTAGTATCTTCTACTGTGAAGTATGATGCAAAGTATTTATTGAATCTTTCTGCCTACTTCCCCATTATTAATTGCCAAGTCTCATTTTCTAAGCAGCCTATATTCACTTTGGCTTCTCTCTTCCATTTACATATTTAAAATCCGTCTTGATGTTAATTGCAAGTATACCCTCAAATTTTTTTCTTCCTTCTTATTAGCTTTCTGGTTGTTGTTTGTTGGTTTTCAAAACTTTCTCAGTTCTCTTTGTTAACGTGAATCTTTGTCACATGGTGTTTTTTCCAATTTAATGCTGTCCTTAATCAGTTCCAATGAAGGGTCATTGGACCCATAATGTTAACTGCTTTCTCTCTTTTCAGATGCTGCCAGACCTGCTGAGTTTCCAGTATCCGCAGTGTTTTGCTTTTGCTAACCTTGCTCGTGGTTAATCATGGTTGGCTTATCTATGTCCGAGAAGTCTTCTTCCTCACTGTAACATGCCTTTGCTGTAAGCCATTGACTATTTTTTTAAATGCCTGCTATTGTTCCTTACCCACTTTGCTGCTGAAAACCCTTTGCTGCCATCTCTTTTCTCATTGTTTTGTAACTAACCTTACTTAAGCTAGCACAGTTATTTCCAAGCCTCATTCCTGATGAAGAGCTTATACTTGAAACATCAATTCTCCTGCCTGACCTGCTGTGCTTTTCTAGCACCACACTCTCGACTCTGATCTCCAGCATCTGCAGTCCTCACTTTCTCACAGTTATTTCCAGCCCAAGTTCTTCTCTCTCAAACTCAGTGCTACATTCTATCATGTTGTGGTCACTATTTCCAAAATCTTTTACTCTGATGTCATTTATTAAGCCTGCCTCATTGCCTGGTTAGATCCACAACTTGTTATTTGAGGAAACAGTCCCAAATACACTCCATGAATTCTTCCTCATAGCTACGTCTGTCCATCTGACTATCCCAATCTATATGAAGTTTGAAGTCACCCATGATTAATGTCCTACCTTTGTCATGTGTCCTCATTAACCCCTAATTTATTTTCTGTCCCACTATAAAGCTAATGTCAGGGGGCTGATTGGTTACTCCTGCTATTGCCTTGTTCTTTTTATTTCTTACCTCCACCAATATGGACTCTTTGTCTTTCAATGCAAGATCATTTCTTGCTATCGACCTTATTCCATCCCATACCAACAATGTTATGCCCAACGAAAGTCTATATGGGTGGGTGTTTGTGATGCTAGGGTGTCCATGGTAACATCAATTGCGGCACTTATTTAACAATTATATTGATTGCGGCATTCATTTAAGAACTGCTGAAAGATATTTTATTGAGAATATAAATGAAAGTGTACACCCAATATAAACAAAAAACAATTGATTCTCATTGTTGTGTTTATCTTTATGCTATAAAATAGGCACAATGTCCAATTTCCATGTCAACCAAAGAGTTTAACAAATGGTCTGCCGTGCAATAAAACTGTAGTTGTTCTGATAACGTCTTTAACTTTCACTTATCTGCTTGTCCCCATAACCCTCATGGATCAAACATTTTTTGTAACTTAGTCTTGAATATATTCAATGACCCAGCGCTCACTGTTGTTTGGAATAGGGAATTCCAAAGATTAACGATCCTGTGAGAAATATTACCTCCTCATCTCCATTTTAATTGGGAGCTCCCTGATTTTCAAACTGTCAGCCCTCCCCACCCTCCATGAGGGTAAATATTCTGCACCTATTCTATGTTGCCCCATCAGAATCTTGTATGCTTCAATATGAAGACCACCTATTCTTATGAACTCCAATGAGTATAGGACCAATCTGTTCAATCTTTCTTCATAAGAGAGTCCCTTCATTCCAGGAATTAGTCGAGTGAAAACTTCCCCAAACTGGCTCCAATGGGTGTGTATCTCTCTGTTTGTAAGAAGCCGAATATTGTACTCTAGGTGTCGTTTCGTCAATGCCCGAAACAGTTGTAGCAAAACATCTTTATTTGTATTAAGTTTCACTTACAAAGGCTGACATTCCAATTACCTTCCCCTAATTACTTGTACAGAATGTTAACTTTTTGTGATATATATATGCGATCCCTGCAGCTTTCGTACTTCAATTTAACTTCATTTCAATATTATTCTATTTTCCTGTTCTTCCCTCCAAAGCAAGCAACATCACCATTTCTCACATTAGCTGTCAAATATTAGTCCACTCACTTAACGTATTGTCAAGACTGTGTAATCATAATGTTGCATCCTTTGCAAGAAAGCTAATTTCTCTTTAAGTGGGCACAAAGGAGTCACTGAACTATCAATTGTTGATTCACTTCAGCAAGAAAGGCAAAAAGGTTGCGGTATTATCAACCCAAAGGGAGTCATTTAAAATTTGATTAACCCTTGGACACACAATGGGTCTGCCTAAAGGTGTGAGAACTCAAAGCTTCTGAGAAGGACATAAGATTTAATGGATCGCTACAAGGAATTTCAGCATAACAGGCTTTGCTTTGTGGAACAATGACTCATCAAAATTTAAGATTGCAGCCATCTTTATTTTTGACTTGCATGTGACAGGCTTCGTATCCATTTAAAACAGAACACCAAGAAGTGATGATCGACATAATTAGAGAGAGGAAGAAAAAGCATCCCAGCTAATGACAGCTGTACTAGGCTACCAAGGGTAACAACTTGCAGTGCCACAAAAGCAAAATAAATGAGGTTTCCCTCCTCAAACCTTTTGTGCTCAGTCAAATTATAGGCGAAACATTCAACTATGGAAGCCGTCACAGCTGCTGAA
Organism: Chiloscyllium plagiosum; assembly: GCF_037043375.1. Classification (NCBI taxonomy): domain Eukaryota; kingdom Metazoa; phylum Chordata; class Chondrichthyes; order Orectolobiformes; family Hemiscylliidae; genus Chiloscyllium; species Chiloscyllium plagiosum. Next base: position 39,721,203 of record NW_028270148.1, read on the forward strand.
CTGGGACTTTGTGTTTGTGCTCAGTCTAATTATAGGCGAAACATTCAACTATGGAAGCCGTCACAGCTGCTGAACTGGGACTTTGTGTTTTCAACCCTCTTCTCATCTTCCAGCAAGTTAACAGGTCTACAATAATGCAGATTGATCTTATTCTCAGCTTTATAAATATCTATTATCCTTTATAACTGTATGTTAGTTAATAACTACCATTTTTACTTAGCAAATTCCAGCAGTAGTCTTAATAAACTAAACTCTTTAGGATTAAAGCTTTGCTTCTCATTCTTTTTAATTTGGAACACTCAAAAATCTGAAAGGGAAATGAATGAGCTTGATAAATTTGCAGTTCATGAACCAGACTGTGGACACCTGGTGTATGTGACTTCATCTACATTCCTTTACAGACTTTTTGTGTCCTTCTGGGTGGGGTAGGTGGGACGTGTACAAACAGGCTGGTCTTCACCAGAACCAAAGGGGTACCAACATCCAGAGGTGGTGGGGGGCGGGGGGGGGGGGGGGGGGGGGGGGTTGTTATTTGCTAGTGCTCTCCAGGAGGGTTTAAACTAGTTCAGCAAGGGGATGGGAACCTAAATTGTAGTTCCATTATACAGGAGGTTTAGAGTGGTGAGGTCAGAAATAAGGTTTCAAGGTCGCAACAGGGCACCAGCAAGCAAGAGGTTGGTTTGAAGTGTGTCTACTGAAACACTAGGAGCATCCGGAATAAGGTGGGTGAACTTGCAGCATGGGTTGGTACCTGGGATTTTGATGTTGTGGCCATTTCGGAGACATAGTTAGAGCAGGGACAGGAATGGTTGCTGCAGGTACCAGGATTTAGATGTTTCAGTAAAAACGGAGAAAATGGTCAAAGGGGGTGGGAGGGTGGCACTGTTAATCAAGGACAGTATTATGGTGGCAGAAAGGACATTTGAGGACTCGTCTACTGAGGTAGTATGGGCTGAGGTTAGAATCAGAAAAGGAGAGGTCACCCTGTTGGAGCTTTCTATAGGCCTCCGAATAGTTCCAGAGATGTAGAGGAAAGGATAGCAAAGACGATTCTTGATAGGAGTGAGAGTGGCAAGGTAGTTGTTATGGGGGTTTTAACTTTCCAAATATTGACTGGGAACATTATAGTTTAAGTACTTTAGATAGGTCAGTTTTTGTCCAGTGGTGGATGGTTTTTTTTGGCACAGTATATAGACAAGCCAACAAGGGGTGAGGCCTCAATGGATTTGGTACTGGATAATGAACCTAGCCAGGTGTTAGATTTGGAGGTAAGTGAGCACTTTGGTGATAGTGACCACAATTCGGTGATGTTTACTTTAGCGATGGAAAGGGATAGGTATATACTGTAAGGCAAGAGTTATTGCGGGGGGAAAGACAATTATGATGCAATTAGGCAAGATTTAGGATGCATAAGATGGGGAAGGAAACTGCAACGGATGGGCACAATTGAAATGTGGAGCTTATTCAAGGAACAGCTACTGCGGGTCCTTGGTAAGTATGTACCGGTCAGGCAGGGGGAAGTCATCAAGCGAGGGAGCTGTGGTTTACTAAAGAAGTTGAAGCTCATGTCAAGAGGAAGAAGAAGGCTTATGTTAGGATGAGACGTGAAGTTTCAGTTAGGGCGCTTGAGAGTTATTTCTTATCTAGGAAAGACGTAAAGAGAGAGCTAAGAAGAGCCAGGAGGGGCCAGGAGAAGTCATTGGCAGATAAGATGTAGGTATATCAGGAATAAAAGAATAACTAGACAATTCAAGGATAATAATGGGAAATTGTGCATGGAATCAGGAAATAGAGGAAGTACTACATGATAATTTTTTATCAGTATCCACACTGGAAAAAGACAATGTTGTTAAGGAGAATACTGAGATACAGGTTATGAGATGAGATGGGATTGAAGTTCACAAAAAGGAGGTGTTCGCAATTCTGGGAAGTATGAAAATAGATAAGTCCCCTGATCCAGATGGGATTTATCCTCGGATTCTCTGGGATCCCCAGGAGGAGATTGCAGAGCCTTTGGCTTTGATCTTTGTTATAATTGTCTATAGGAATAGTGCCAGAGGACTGGAGAATAGAAAATGTTGTCCCCTTGTTCAAGAAGGGGAGTAGGGACAACCCTGGTAATTATAGACCACTGGGCCTTACCCCGGTTGTGGGTAAAATGTTGGAGAAGATAATAAGAAACAGGATTTATAATCATCTAGAAAGGAATAAATTGATTAGGGATAGTCAACACAATTTTCTGAAGGGTACGTTGTGCCTCACAAAGGGAGAAAGTGAATACTGCGGATGCTGCAGATCAGAGTTGAGAGTGTGGTGCTAGAAAAGCACAGCAGGTCAGGCAGCATCTGAGGAACAGGAGAATCCATGTTTTGGGAAAAAGTCCAACATCAGGAATAAGGTAATTCCTGATGATTCCATTCTCCTGATCCTCGGATACTGACTGACCTGCCATGCTTTTCCAGCACCACACTCTTGACTTGTGCCTCACAAACCTTATTGAGTTGAGAAGGTGACCAAACAGGTGGATGAGGATAAAGCAGTTGATGTTGGTGATGGCTAGCACAAGGGGACATAGCTTTAAATTGAGGGGTGATAGATATAGGACAGATGTCAGAGGTGGTTTCTTTACTCAGAGAGTAGTAGGGGGTGTAGAACACACTGCCTGCAGCAGTAGTAGACTCACCAGCTTTAGGGGAATTTAAATGGTCATTGAATAAACATATGGATGAAAATGGAATAGTTAGGATAGAAAGGTTTCTGATTGGTTTCACAGGTCAGCGCAATATTGCGGGACGAAGGTCCAGTACTGCGCTGTAATGTTCTGTGTTCTATGTTCTAACAGCCTGCTTTCTTGATGTTCCTCATAGTTCAAGCCCAAGCTACAAGTGATTTCAAAGAAACTTTTAAAAGTTAAACCTACATTAAGGAAGGATGCATGCTGCTTCCCCGACCCTCATGGTTGCTTTCACATAACACCAGGGACAAGAAAGCTTCGAGGTAGATGAGGAGCTTAGTAGCTGTAGTGAATGGATAGACAGAATTTTCGATCTACCTTTGGTCATTCTTGCAATCCATTGGAGATTGCAAATGGGTCAATGTGAGGTGTAGGGTCAGCTCCACCAAAGAACATCCTCAGCTAGTCTGGGGATTGAACTCCTGCCATTGGTACCATTCTGCACTACCTTCATTGCCAACTGAGCTAACTGGCCCTTTGCTTCTTCCCTGTCTATCTTGGCATCATACTCAAGGTGGGCTGAGAGGACTCATGGCCTATATATTTTTACTCAGAGAGTGATGACAATATGGAAACCATGACCAATAAAGAGACTGAGGCAAACTGGATAGCTATGTTAAAGGGACAGAGGAGAAACAATCAAAATAATGCACATACCCTTAAAGTATAGGACAGTTCGGCATACTGAGCTGATGGATTTTCAAGGTACAAAAGAGTACCAGCAATAATGTTGATCTAAGCAGGCAAGGTGACCAAATAATTGATCAGGAATGGACTTTTGATTCAGTGAGGATAATTTTAACAGAACTCAGTGCAGATTGATAGGAGACTTGGTGTGAACCAATATATTATATCCAATTCTGTGGTTTTCTGGGCCTGCTGGTTAGGTTTAAAGGACAGGTAGGCCAAAGCAGAGAGGGAGTGACTTTCAAAGAATGATGGGACATTGGAAAGGAGGACCAATGTCTACAGACGACTTCTGACCATTACCTAATCTCTCATTCCAAAGCCCAGTAGTAAGGGCAGTTCATCGACTCAACTAGGAAATTGAGAATAATAGCTGATAACAGTCAGTTATCATGCTGTAATTGCATTAAGGAATTTGGATTGGAATTGCAGGCTTGTGATTTAATTGATCTCATGAATATCATACGTTAGGAGATTGCTCTTTAAAATCCACCACAACTAAATTGCAGTCTTTATCTCACAGCCTAGATTGTACATGATACGTTTTTATTTCCTTGGTTTGATGGTGAAGTGCCAAAGTAGGTCAAAACGGGAACAACACTCCAAGAACTTGCAATGAAGATAGGTGATATCATATAGGGGATAATGGGGTAAGAGAATATATATTTTAAAGTGATTTGTTATGTTTTTGAATCATCAAATAGATTAGAAAATATCCAGCCATTTTACAATTTTACAACATCAACAACCACAAAAATTAACATTTGTGAACCAAGCATTCATGCCAAACACGCCATGCACTCCTGTGGTGATGACAATATTTTTATTTTTCTTCCATTGCTAAAATCGCCTTCCAGGAATCCTGATGTGCCAAGATAACTATTTTGCAATTCGCCTGCGGTGCAAATAAACTCTAGGGAATTAAATTCCTTGGAAACCATTTCAACCCTTCTGAGATACCTGTGCTTCTCCAATTCTGGTCTCTTGTGCATTTCCAATTGTAATCATTCTCCCACCAGCAATGATGCATTCAGCCTTCTTAGGCCAAGGCTCTTGAACTCCCACACAAAATCTTTCTCACCTTCTACATCAGTCTCCCCCCTCTTGGAGTATCATGCCCTAGGTGACCTAGTTTATGTACAACTGGCAATCATTTCATTGAATGGGCAACAGTGAATCACTGGGATTGAATACCAAATGTGAAATGGTATGGAATTGTGCTCCCTACACATATTCCCAAATTCCTCTCCTCAAATTATACAATGCTGAGATTATGCTAATTAATTTAATATCCAATAAACTGTTCAGAATTTAAATTCAAAATGGAGGAGGTGTAATGATTCATTGCCCAATGTCTATCATCAACCAACATGATTAGTAGACTATTGATCATTTATTTCATTGTTTTTTAATGGACCTTGTGAATAAATTGGCTGGTGGATTGCATACATTATCACAGAAGACAAAAGTAAATTTTTCTGTGTAGCACTTTGGTTGTGAAAGCCATCGCTTTCCTTTGTTAATAAATATAACACAAATAATCGATGCAGATTTTCCGATGGCCAAACAGTTGCTTGTGAGGGGTAGATGGGAGTTGTGTATAGGCAAAATCTAAGATATTGCAGATGCAAGGGGAATTTCCTGGGACATTTGAAGTCCTGCTGGGAAGCTCCCAAACTTTTCCATTGAAATGAGAGAATTCCATTGCAGTGAATTTAAAAAAATTATTCAGGAAAAGATAGACAATTAAATACCTATTTTAATTTCTGAATATAATAGGTTCCAACTAACCAGCCCCCTCAATTGCACTTCTCTTTACAAGCCCTGCCCCCATCTCTATGGCCAGGGCCTGACACAGCCCCATAACCCACAGGACCAGTTAGTCCTTGCCTTGATGCCTGATTTGACAACTCTTGCCCCATGTCCAGAACTGACGCAGCCTCTTCCTGCAGGACCCAAAACCTTGTTCCCTGCTGATGGACTTAACACTTGTTTGCCGTCAACACACATGACATACCCCCTGCCTCGCAGGACTGACTCCTCCTCCCATCAGACCTGATACCCTCTACCCCCACTGAATCAATATCTCCCATCCATCAGATCTATCTTAAACACTCCATCACTTAGTTGGCACCATTTCACCCTTAAGCCCTGGTACCCTACCTTCCTGGCATCTCACCACTACACACTTGGCACACTTTTTCTATCTGGTAAAAACAATGACTGCAGATGCTAGAAACCAGATTCTGGATCAGTGGTGCTGGAAGAGCACAGCAATTCAGGCAGCATCCGAAGACAGGCCGGATGCTGCCTGAATTGCTGTGCTCTTCCAGCACCACTGATCCAGACTCTTTTTCTATCTATCTGGTATCCTGTGAGCCTGGCACCTGACCCTCCTGACACACTGTACACACACTTACTCGATGTAGTTTTAAAATTTAGCATGGCCAATTCACCTGACCTGCACATCTTTGGACTATGGGAGGAAACCGGAGCACCCGGAGGAAACCCACGCAGACACGGGGAGAATGTGCAAACTCCACACAGTCAGTCGCCTGAGTCGGGAATTGAACCCGGGTCTCTGGCGCTGTGAGGCAGCAGTGCTAACCACTGTGCCACCGTGCCATCCAAAATGATTTGGATGTGAGCATAAGAGGTATATTTAGTAAGTTTGCAGATGAGGAGAAAGTGAGGTCTGCAGATGCTGGAGATCAAAGTTGAAACTTTATTGCTGGAACAGCACAGCAGGTCAGGCAGCATCCAGGGAACAGGAGATTCGACGTTTCGGGCACAGGCCCTTCTTCAGGAATGAAGAAGGGCCTGTGCCCGAAACGTCGAATCTCCTGTTCCCTGGATGCTGCCTGACCTGCTGTGCTGTTCCAGCAATAAAGTTTCAAGTTTGCAGATGACACTGAAATTGGAGGTGTAGTGGACAGCGAAGAAGGTTACCTCAGATTATAACAGGATCTTGATCAGATGGGCCACTGGGCTGAGAAGTGGCAGATGGAGTTTAATTCAGATAAATGCGAGGTGCTGCATTTTGGGAAAGTAAATCTTAGCAGGACTTATACACTTAATGGTAAGGTCCTAGGGAGTGTTGCTGAACAAAGAGACCTTAGAGTGCAGGTTCATAGCTCCTTGAAAGTGGAGTCGCAGGTAGATAGGATAGTGAAGAAGGCATTTGGTATGCTTTCCTTTATTGGTCAGAGTATTGAGTACAGGAGTTGGGAGGTCATGTTGCGGTTGTACAGGACATTGGTTAGGCCACAGTTGGAATATCGCGTGCAATTCTGGTCTCCTTCCTATCGGAAAGATGTTGTGAAACTTGAAAGGGTTCAGAAAAGATTTACAAGGATGTTGCCAGGGTTGGAGGATTTGAGCTACAGGGAGAGGTGGAATAGGCTGGGGCTGTTTTCCCTGGAGCATCGGAATCTGAGGGGTGACCTGATAGAGGTTTACAAAATCATGAGGGGCACGGATAAGATAAATAGACAAGATCTTTTGCCTGGGTTGGGGGAGTCCAGAACTAAAGGTCATATGTTTAGGGTGAGAGGGGAAAGATATAACAGAGACCTAAGAGGCAATGTTTTCACATGCAGATGGTGGTACATGTATGGAATGAGCTGCCAGAGGAAATGATGGAAGCTGGTACAATTACAACTGGATGGGTATATGAATAGGAAGGGTTTGGAGGGATATGGGCCGGGTGCTGGCAGGTGGGACTAGATTGGGTTGGGATATCTGGTCGGCATGGACGGGTTGGATCAAAGGGCCTGTTTCAATGCTGTACATCTCTATGACTTTATGACTCCTGTGTAAAGGGGGGCATGGTTTACCATTGCTTGACTGTTCTGTGTTACAAAGGACCTGTCAAAATAAAGTATGGCCCAACATTTCTAAAGGACCCCCAATGAGAATGTTTTGGTTGAAATGCAGAACTCTTTCACAATGCAAAAATAAATGGAGCGACAATCACTTATCAATCCTCAGAAAATCTATACCAGTGTTTCTTATTCTTTGTAATGTTAAACAGGAAGATGATATTCTGTATGTACCACATCATTGTCCTGTAAGTTAACTTAGCCCAGGCCCCATTCTTAGAACTGTGGATGAGTTTCCACGTTACCTTATTACCCACATATATCCACCAATGATCAATATTACGCTTTAGTGCAAATTAGAATTTGAACAATTTTTGCCTCATTTCAAACCCCTATCTCCAGAATCTAGGAGATCAGTTTGCTCAGTTGGCTGGATAGTTGGTTTGTAATACAAAGTGAACCCACAGTGTTGTTCGATTCCCCCATCAGCTGAGGTTACCATGAAGGACCCTCCTTCTCGACCTCTCCCCTTGCCTAATGTGGGATGTCCCTCAGGTTAAACCACCAATAGTCATCTCTCTTTGATGAGACAGCAGCCCTTTGGTCCAGTAGTGCTGTGGCAACCTTACCTTCACTTCAGAATATGTTGAATTATTTTAGAGTAACTGACCTTTTTTTTTCAGAAGTACAAAAGCAATGCAAAAAAGGCAAATAAGAGCTATTTCTAAATACTCTCCTGAAGTTCCTTGTGGTTTCACTCAATGGTATGGAATGAGTCATGTTCAGTTTTACTTCCTCCTAATTTTGGTACTTATTAGCCACAAGAAATTCGTTTTTATTTCATCCAGGTTAATAGGAAATATGAGTGTCTTCATTTCACCAGTAGCTAGTGTTGTGATTTACACATACTTGCACTATACAATTGTGCAACATCATGGAACACAATTGACTGTCAGATACCAGATTTCCTGCTGGAGAGGGTTATTTGTGCTCCATTTGGTTCAGCGTTGTTAATAGCCTCTGAAATTGGTCTTAGTCATCCTACTTTTGGAGTTCTGACTGGTGCTGCAATGCAGGGTGGAATTTTCCCATTTCTGGTTAAATTGTTTTGTCATTTGAGATTCTTAGTGCCTGGTCTGCGAGGATTGTATTTTTTAAATACAATCTTCTGCACTTCACCTCATTACTTATTCCACCAGACTCTTGGGCACCTTTGTAATGGAATTGAACAGCCAGAAGGATGAAAGTGCTAGCCGTACAAGGATCCACTTGAGCTAATGCCAATAAAGCTATATATAAAACCCAAATGCCAAAGTGTCCATTTAAACACCATTTCAAATGTTGTAAGTCAGGACTTACTCCGCACAGTGTGGTGCTTAACTGTTATTACTGAGGACATGGTCCAGAGGTAAGGAAAGCTTTTTCCCTACTTCACAAACAGGGAGCTGGAAGTCTTAGTGCATGGGGTGATGGAGGGGAGTCCAGTCCTTTTTTTTGCAGGCCACCACTACTCCTTCACTGCAGCTCTCCATGTTGTTCCTTTTGATGCCTTTTGCCTATGCGCAATAGTGAACCTGATTTATTATACATGGCTTTACACCATGGTACCCATTACTTCAAGACGCTTCAAAGAATATTGGAGTGGGCACTGTGTGAATGATTGGTTTACCACCATGATGCTGTAGGCACAGCAATTTAGGACTTAATTAACATTTAAAAGTGGATGTTATCCTTTTTCCGTCAAGGATCAGGATATTTATCCACGTAAGCCATGCATTTTACTTAGCATTTGACAATCACGAGTTCTTTTTGGCAGCAGACTTTAGATTAGATTCCCTACAGTATGGAAACAGGCCCTTTGGCCCAACAAGTCCACACCGACCCTCCGAAGAGTAACCCACCCAGATTCATTTCCATCTGACTAATGCACCTATCACTATGGGCAATTTAGTACAGCCAATTCACCTGACCTGCACATCTTTGGACTGTGGGAGGAAACCGTAGCAAGCCCACGCAGACACATGGAGAATGTGCAAACTCCACACAGACAGTCACCCAAGGCTGGAATAGAACCTGGGACCCTGGTGCTATGAGGCAGCAGTGCTAACCACTGAGCCACCGTGCCACACATCACATCCTCTCTCAACTCTGCCACTACGCTCACAACTTTGATACTCCCTCCATCACGCCTTTTTCACCAAGGGCACACCAAGCAAACTCTCCTGCTCTCTTGAATCAATGCACTGCTTCACTTACATTCCTGGTGCATGCACGATGGTCCTGGTAGGGAACAAGAGGAAGCTAAGAAAGAATGATTGTTTCCCAGCGAGGGCAAGAACAACCTGGGCGGCACAGTGGCACTGCTGCCTCACAGCGCCGGAGATCTGGGTTCGATTCCCACCTCAGGCAACTGTCTGTGTGGAGTTTGCACATTCTCCCCGTGTCTGTGTGGGTTTCCTCCGGGTGCTCTGGTTTCCTCCCACAGTCCAAAAATGTGCAGGTTAGGTGAATTGGCCATGCTAAATTGCTTGTAGTGTTAGATGTAGGGGAATGGGTCTGGGTGGGTTACCCTTTGGAGGGGTGGTATGGACTTGTTGGGCGGAAGGGCCTGTTTCCACACTGTAAGTAATCTAACTTAAAGAGCATTGTTTAGTTCAGGGAAAGGATCAGTGCCTGCAACATCACTCCTAATACCTGCATTCTATTAGAACATTGGAAAATTTAAACACTTTAAACACTCTGGGAATACCCTGTATGTTATGATCTGTCTGTACTACTCGCAAAACAAAGCTTTTCACTGTACATAGGTACATGTGAAAGCAAAAAATCAAAAGTCAGTACATCTTTTACCTTTCCATCTCTGTCAACGTCACGTCACCTCTCACCTCTGCCACTACACTCTCAACTTTCATACTCCCTCCATCACGTCTTTTACACCAAAGGCACACCAAGCAAACTCTCCTGCTCACTACAAACACATTCATTTGTTCTCTACTTCTGTTCTTGCCAAACAGGGAGTAAAGCTATTACAGATCTAGCATTATGTAATGAGGCAGAATTAATCCATAATGCCTGAGAACAAGATCCACTGGGGAATAGTGATCATAATGCAATTCATTTCATGCTAAATTTGAAGTTGGAATTCGTCAATCACAAGCAAACAATCACAACTTAAACAAACAAAGCCAATTACATCACTATGAGGGGAAAACTGTCTAAGGTTTTTTTTTTCTGTGAACAAATGTAAAGTGTGGTAGCAAATAAACAGTAGGAAGCATTTAAAAAAACACAAAATACTCAGGAGAAACCCATTCCATTAAAAACAAAAACTCAATAAGAATTACTCATTTGTAGGTCTCTGAAGAAGTTAAGGACAATATTAGATTAAAAGGCTATGCTTATAATGGTGCAAAGAACAATAGTAAATCTAGGGAGAAGGAATGTTTATACACCAACAAAGGGACCACAAAAAAAAGGGAAAAGATAGGACATGAGAACAAGCTAGCCAGAGTATAAAAAACAAGATTAGAAGTGGGAGGCAGAAGAAATGATCGTGGGATGAAGAAATGACAGAGACATTGAATTAATACTTTGTGTCTGGTTTTACAGTAGAAAACAGATGTTACCATACCAGAAAAAGAGGGTAACCTAAAAGCTAATTAAAATAATGAAATTAAAGTAATTAATATCAGCAGAATTAGTATTAGAGAAAGGCAAGTACATTCATGCCACAGAAATGTTAGGTAATAACATCTCCAACAAGAGAAAAACCATTTCCATTAAACAGAATTACCATTGCTGAGTCCCCACTATTATCCTCCTGGGGTTACCATTTTGCAAAGGGCTGTGAATCTTTTCTCAATCAGTGAGTTTTGTATGCTTCAGTATTGAAAACATTTATGGCTTTGATTGACAGGTTTTATGCTCTTCTTGAGAATCAAGGGATATGGAGAACAGATGGAAAAATAGAACCGAAGTCCAATGTAAGCCGTGATCATAGTGAATGAGAGAGAAGGCTAAGTAAGTGATTTTGACTTTTGCTGCTCCTACTTCATGTGTTTTAATTAGCCCTGTAAATACTACTGCAAAATACTTAACATTTGCAAAAAAAAATCCATGAACTAATACCCTTTATTCACTGTCACTGAGCCAATTTTGGAACCAACTTGCCAAATTTTCCTGTATCCTATGGATTTAATTTATCTGACCAGTCTCCTATGTGGGATCTAGTCAAATACCATACTAAAATCCATGTTGATAACTCACACTGCATAATCCTCATCAATCATCCTTGTTACATTATCAAAATTTCAAAACTGATATCTGTTTTCAAGCTGTCAGACTGCTCCCTTCTCTAAGTGATACTGACTGCATATTCCAGGATACTCACCTCATCCACTCTTCTAGAGATCAGGTGACCTCTATCTTTGCTGTAGTTTTAATTGGGCAGCAATCATTAAACACCACTTGAAACATAATCTCACATATTTTGTACACTTTTGATAAATCTCTATTTACTTTCTGGTCTGAGAACCATCTGCTGTAAAGCCCTTCAGATATCTCTAGTTAGTGATCTGAAGTTGTCAAAATTGTTTTAACAGATTGTTGGCTGTGCCTCAATTAGTGACTCCTGTGCTTCTGAGCCACAATACTTTCGCTTCAAGTCTCACTCCAGAGTTTGAGCATAAAAATCAAGACTGACACTGCTGTGCAATACTGATGGAGCACTGCACTGTCAGAGGTGCCATCCTTCTGCTGAAACTTTAAACTAAGATCTCATGATACTACTTAAATGAAGAGCAAGGGAGTTATCCCTGGTATCCTTGTCAGTATTAATCTCTCAATCGACATCACAAAAACAGCTGACCTCACCATTATTATGGCTAATGCTGTCAATCTCCATTTCCCAAGCTATTAACTCCAACCTTCTGTTTAGCAAGCTTAATGTCACATTACAACACAAGGTGAGCTTCCAAAATCATTCTTGTGATACCACTATTAACCACGTGTTCCCATTTCTGTAACATTTTACCCAATTTCACTCAACTGCTCAAACCCATGCACTAGTTATCTTGAGAGTCAGCTATTCTAACACACTCCTGACTGATCCCCCACATTCTACCCTGTGCAAACTTGAAGTCATCCAAACCTCTGCTGCCAAAATTTTAACTTGCAGCGAGACCCATTCCCTTATCCCTCCTCCGATCTCTGTGTCCCACATTGACTCCCAGTCAATCAATGTCTTGACGTTAAAATTTTTAACCCAGTTTTCAAATCCCTCATTGCCTCGCCTCTTCCTACCTATCCTGATAATTCTCGGGGACATGTGTGCTTCTCTAATCCTGGTCACTTGTGCATCCCCAGTTTTAATCGCTCCATGATTAGCAGCTGCACTTTCAGTAGGCTAAGCCTCAAGTTGAAGTATAGTTGAAGAGTGTGGCACTGGAAAAGCACAACCGGTCAGGCAGCTTCATTCCTGATGAAACGCTTATGCCCAAAACATCAATTCTCCTGCTTCTCGGATGCTGCCTGACCTGTTGCACTTTTCCAGTGCCACACTTTCGACTCTAATCTCCAGCATCTACAGTGCTCACTTTCTATAAGGTTGTAGTATACCCTCTGTGGGCATCCACCTCTCTGCCTCACTTTCCACTATTAATGCATCCTTCAAACTTACCCCTTTAGAGTCATAGAGTCATAGAGATGTACGGCACGGAAACAGACCCTTCGGTCCAACTCATCCATGCCGATCAGATATCCCAACCCAATCTACACCTTATGGTCTCATGTGACTCTTTATAATGTCGTGGTGAGGCTTTAGGATGGTGCCTTAATTTCAAGGTGCAATATAAGAATAGGTTACTGTTGTTATTATCACATTCCTACTTGTGGGAACTTGCTGGGTATACTGGTGACTGCATTACCTTATAGCACTGCAAGCTCCCACACTAAAAGCGCTATATAGGTATAAGTTTTTCTTCCTTTGTCCTTCAAAGCAGATTGAAGAGAATGGGGAAAAATGCAGGGCCTTCTGTAAGTTCTCATGGCAGAGTGTGAGAAAGAATTGCTGAGCTCTCTGGTGCTCCCAGACATCTTTTATTGCAAAGCACTAACATGCACGCTGATACCCCACCCCTCAACACTTACTCTACAACTTCCTTTCCTTCCTCCAAGTACTCCTCACTTTATAACAACTACTGCAGCTGCTTTTGAGAGTGGTTCTTTGTCCTTTTAATGAGGACTCTGCTTGCCTGGCACACAACTGCAGAGCATTCTGTCAAAATGATGAGATGCAGCACTGATTCCATCAACTACACCAGCCCCAACCAACTAAGTCTCCTACCAACCTCTGCATCATTCCGACTGAGTGCACAGGGTGAGCTGAGGGTGTTAATTAAAGACTTTATATCATTGGATTTGAATTGAGAAACTTCCACTTTCTTAAACATTAGAATAATCTCTAGAAGCAGCATGCTCCCAGAATGTTAAGTCAACTTCAGAAACAGCCGTCTTAATTTTGGCTTAAAAGGGATACCTACCGTCAGGCAAAGTCAGTCAGTCCCTCTTGAAAACTAAATTTCCACCGATCGGGCGGATGGGAGGCAGCTTGCAACTGTCACTGCTTTCTTTTGTAAGGTAAAACTAAAAGATGTAAAACCTCATGCGTAGATCATAAAGGATACTGTAAATGGTGTCATCTAAAGGTACACAGAAAGTATTGGACAATCTTGCATCGTGATCCACTCCTGAACTTTGTCTCTGGCTCTCTGCTGTGGCAGCTGACTGATGGTATGGATATGTATGCCAGTGCTATGGAATGTGCTAAGTCTGCGCCAAACAAAATTAATTCTTTCAGTATGCACAAGGAGCTCCAAGGACCTTTTTATTTTCAACTGAATTAAGTCAGTTTGCATCCAGCCAACAGAAAACAACTCATATTACTTAAATTGTCCAATTGCCTCTCATTTTCTATTGTTAACATCAAACTTTTAAATTTTTAGCTGGGATGAACATTGTTTTGTTTCTAAATGATGTTTCCCATTAAGGCTGCACTGTTATTACAATTACTGCGAGTAATTCCACACTTATTTTAGTTTAAGGCTGTAAAGGAGGAATGATTTTAAGCACACAAAACAGTTATAACCATCCTTCAGAAAACTGGTTCACTGAAATAATGCTGAGGTAGTTTCTGTCTCCTCTATTTTACATGAGAGGTGAACACCTATGAATAGAGACAACTTGAATCATGCTGAACATCTTATACCATTAGCCTTTCATGAGGTGTGTGAGAATAAAACGTTGTTGCTAGTAACAAAACCATTTGCTTATTTCGCAAGAATATAGTAATCCCCAATTTAATTCTGCATATAATTATTACTCAGGGATTGAGTGGATGTAGCCAGCATGCTTTTAATTCTGTCAAATCTTTAAATCCAAAATTTAAAGTTACCACTGGGAACTAAGTACTCAAAGTGAAACTAAAAACAAATTGGACTGTTTAATTCTAGCTGTACGTTTGTAGCCCAAAAATGTTTTTAATTTCCCAATAAACTGACAATGTTAGTCAGTTACATTTAGGCTGTTTTTTGTCGGGAAAGGGATATTTTGCACTAGTGCAATAAAAGATAACTTTTACTTTCATAATAATTGTAAGTATGAACATTATTTTGGCACATCAAAAAGAAACAAGTAGATGAGGCTTAGATACCAGTGAAAACTGTTGAATATGCACAAGGAGGGAAATGTGGCACATTCATGGGGAGATGTATAAAATGATTTGATATGTCTCCTGGAATGAAATCAGGATGACAACACTTTGACAATGGTTTTATCTTCATTTGTTGGGCAATTGACATGAGAACTCTTCTCCCACCTGACCTTCCCACCTTGGTTGATTATCTGTCTTAAAGTCTCTGGCAGCTGAAGAGATTGAGACATGGGTACAGCAGGGTCAGGAACAGATGTTGCAGGTTTCAGGGTTTAGAACTTTCATTAAGAACAGGGAAGACAGTAAAAAGGGGGGTGGGGGGGGGGTGGGGGGGGTGGATTTGCGGGGGTGGCCTTGTTAGTCAAGAACATTATAACAGTGGCTGAAAGAACTTTTGATAAGGACTCATCTACTGAGGTAGTGTGGGCTGAGGATAGAAACAAGAGCGGAGAGGTCACACTGCTGGGAACTTTTTATAGGCCTCCTCAGAGTTCCAAGGACATGAAGGAGAGGATCAGCAAAACGATTCTGGGTAGGAGTGAAAGGAACAGGGTGGTCATTGTGGAGGACTTTAACTGGAAATGCTATAACTCCATACATCAGATGGATCAGTTTTTGTCTGCAGGAGGTTTTCCTGACACAGTATGTCAAAGGACCGACAAGAGGGGAGGCCACACTGGGAATGGTGCTTGGTAATGAATCAGGCCAGGTGTTTGATGTAGTGGCAGGTGAGCACTTTGGAGTGAGTGACTATAATTCAGTTACATTTAGTTTAGTGATGAAAAGAGATAGGTACATGGCAAGAATTATCAATGGGGGTAGGGGATTTATAATGCGATTAGACAAGACTTAGGATACATAGAATGGGGTAGCAAAATGCAGGGGATGGGGACAATCGAAATGTGAAGCTGGTTTAAGGAACGATATATTGTGTGTCCTTGATAGGTATGTCCCAGTCAGGCAGGGAGGAAGTGATAAGGTAATGGAACCATGATTTACGACAGAAATTGTGTCTCTTGTTAAGCGGAAGAAGGAGGCTTATATGACGATGAGACGAGATGGTTTAGATGAGGCGATGGAGAGTTACAGATTAGTTTGGAAGGATTTAAAGAGAGAGTTAAGAAGAGCAAAGAGAGGACATGAGAAGCTTTTGACAGGGAGAACAAAAGAGAACCCTAAAACTTTCTATAGGCATGTGAGGAATAAAAGGATGATTAGGATAGGAATAGGGCCAGTCAAAGACAGAAGTGGGAAGTTGTGGGTGGACCCTGTGGAGATCAGAGTGGAGCTAGACGAATATTTCTCATCAGTTTTCACTCAGGAAAAGGAGAATATTGTCGAGGAGAAGAATGAGGTACGAGATATTAGACCAGAAAGGATCGAAGTGAGTAAGGAAGAAGTGTTATCAATTCTAGAAGGAGTGAAGGTAGACAAGTCCCCAGGGCCAGATAGGATTTATCGGAGGATTGACTGGGAAGCTAGGGAGGAGGTGTTGGAGCCTTTGGCTTTGATCTTTGAGTCTTCATTGTCTACAGGCTTAGTATCAGAGGACTGGAAGATTGTAAATATTGTGCCCTTGCTCAAGAAGGGCAGTAGAGATGACCTAGGTAATTATAGACCAGTGAGCCTTACATCTGTTGTAGGAAAAGTTTTGGAAAGGATTATGAGAGATAGGATTTATAATCATCTAGAAAGCAACAATTTGATTGCAGATAGATAACATAGTTTCATCAAGAGCAGGTCATGTCTCACAAACCTCATGGAAGTTTTTGAAAAGGTGACCAAGCATGTGGATGAGGGTAGGGCAGTTGACGTAGTGTACATGGACTTCAGTAAAGCCTTTGATAAGGTTCCACATGGTAGGCTATTGGATAAAATGCAGAGGCATGGGATTGAGTGTGATTTAGCAGTTCGGATTAGAAACTGGCTTTCTGTAAGAAGGCAGCGAGTGGTGGTTGATGCTAAATATTCAACCTGGAGTCTGGTTACTAGTGGTGTGCCACAAGGATCTGTTTTGGGACCACTGCTGTTTGTCATTTTTATAAATGACTTGGCCGCAGGCATAGGTAGATGTGTTAATAAGTTTGCAGATGACACTAAAGTCAGTGGAGTAGTGGACAGTGTGGAAGAATGTTGCAGGTTGCAAGGAGACTAGGTTAAACTGCAGAATTGGGCTGAGAGGTGGCAAATGGAGTTCAATGCAGATAAATATGAGATGATTCACTTTGGGAAGAATAACAAGAAGGCAGAATACTGGTTCAATGGAAAAATTATTGGTAGTGTGAATGTGCAGAGGGATCTTGGAGTCCGTGTACATAGATGCCTGAAAGTTGCACCCAGGTTGATAGTGCTGTTAAGAAGGCATACAGTGTGTTAGGTTGTTTTGATAGAGGGATTGAGTTCCGGAGCCATAATGTCATGCTGCAACTATACAAAGTGCTAGTGCAGCCGCACTTGGAATATTGTGTACAGTTCTAGTCACCCCATTACAGGAAGGATTTGAAAGCATTGGAAAAAGTGCAGAGAAGATTTACTAGGATGCTGCCTGGTCTGGAGGGAAGGTCTTATGAGGAAAGGCTGAGAGACTTGGGTCTGTTCTCATTGGAAAGAAGAAGGCTAAGAGGGATTTGATAGAGACATACAAAATGATGTGGACAGAGTAGACAGTGTAAGTCTTTTTTCCTAGGATGATGATGTTAGCTTGTATGAGGGGGTATAGCTACAAATTGAGGGGTGATAGATTTAAGACAGATGTCAGAGGCAGGTTCTTTACTCAGAGAGTGGTAAGGGCGTGGAATGCCCTGCCTGCCAATACAGTTAACCCAGTCACGTTAGGGAGATTTAAACAATCCTTGGATAAGCACATGGATGATGATGGGTTAGTGTAGGGGGATGGGCTTAGATTAGTTCACAGGTTGGCAAAACATTGAGGGCTGAAGGGCCTGTTCTGTGCTGTATTGTTCTATATTCTATGTTCTGTGAAATTGTATCACAGCCAGTATGCTTATCCAAAAACAATGGTGCCTTTTTGAGTATGCACTTATTTGGTCCTGGTGACATTAATAGGACTTGGCGATAACTTCTCCTCATAGACCTCAAAGAGAACACAAAACTTTGAAGACTTAACTTTGCATTATTCCCAAAGAGAATAGAACCCAGGCATCGGATACTTTATCTCTGTAAACTGGAGAAAGAAGGGCTTTGCCACCATTCATTACTTTCTGCACTTACTGTCAGGGCACCGTTACACTGTAACACCAGTGATGTCAGTATACCACATTATGTTGTTTGTCTTTCTTTCCAATACTGCTGGGAATTAAAGGCTGCTCGGAAGGTGAACATACAATATTAATGAATGAGGATTTGTGAATGTGACCCTATACTTTTAGATTCAAGTGCGACTCTGGCAATAGTTTATGGCATCTACAAAAGGAATGGATTTCTACTGAAATTAGTCTGCTGGATTTCTCCCACTTTATATAACAGAGTATTGTTACAATGGGCGAGCTTTGCACTTGCCATCGAAGGCACTCTATCATCATAAAAGTGCCTTTAAGTAGTGCATCCATTCAGGTATTGATGAATCAACGAGATCCATTCTTGTTTGATAATCCTCTTTACTACAGCCTTAGTGATGAAGCCACAGACACAGATTTGAAAGCTTTTTTTTCACACTGCATATCCTGTTTGAGGAGCTGAAGGGCAATTCAATCTCCTCTTCTGAAGTGCATCTGGCTTAAGTGCATAAAATTAAAGTCTTCAAACAAATTCTTGTATGGTTCCACATTCTCTTTTCTCCCTCAATTCTCCCTAGATACATGTTCAGCTTAAAGAGGGAGTCAGAAAGCATTAGGATCGATTTTCACATATCACCTTGTTATTTGTTTTGGTTAAGCAATAAGTACTGGTGACACTTTTAAGCGCAAAGTGGTTATTATAATCTGAAGAGAACAACTGAATTAGCATTTTACCAGTTAAAGCTGAAGTACTGAGTCACTGAAATTGATGGCTATCAGTACCAACTGTTTTGAATCAACTTCTTTTTATTGCAGAAATAAGTAAACTATCTAAAACAGAATCCCAGATAACACTAGAGCACTCTGTGACCCACTGTAAAGAAATCAGCACAAACAGATAGGGAAGGAATAAAGTTATTTCTGTTTTTACTCTGTTTTGGAACTGCTTACTGAGCATTCACAGTTTATGTAGATACAGGGAACATTATTTCGTTGGTTTCCTTTTCTGATTATCTTCTCTCTCTCTCTCTCTCTCTCTCTGTCTCTCTCAGGTGAAATAATAAGAGGGTTAGTGGGATCAGAATTCACCAACTGTTCATTTCATGTTTTCTAATGAAAAATCAGTGATTCCCTCAGAATGAGAATGAAGCTTGCTTCTGGGATGGGAAATCTTTTAACATAAAGAGACTTTTGCATTGTATCTTCCACGTCGTTTCAGCCGATCAGGAAACCCTCCTGCTTTAAGGATATGGGATAAGCGATTTAGGATTGAGATGAGGAGAACTTTCTTCACCTGGAAAGTGTTGAGCCCATGGTATTGTCTTCAACAGAAAGTGGATTGAGGGCAAAACATTGAATTTTCAAAAAAAGTTAGATATAGTTCTTAGGGCTAAAGGGATCAAAGAGTGTATGTATGGAGGAACAGGGTACTGAGTTGGAGAGGCCAACAGTCTATTCTGCTTCTATTTTTGATATTTACCACTTGCCATAGACGTATCAGATGGGTTCAGATATTGATAATCAATATGTGTGACTACTCTGTGTCACATGTTCCACAACTATCACTCGAGGTGATACTGGGTATTAGTGGGTGGGGAAGGCGGGACTAATTATTCAGAGATAATGACAATTAAGCCTGTGCAGAGGATCCCTCAGTAAAAGGTATTACAGATCAATGGTCCAAGCATCGGGAAGGGACAGGCCTCAGAGTTCCTCGCTGGTGGCACCCTGTGACCTTCCTCCTGTCATCATTCAACACTGATGTGGGATTTGGCAAAAATCCTTGATCTTGATTCTGCTGGAAGCAGTCACTACCCCTCCTGTTGTGCTGTCATTCATACAGCCTTCAGGCTCTGATTGACAGGCAACTCAGACTGTAGGTCTTCCACCTGCATCTGGATCTCAGGCTAGGTCTGCCACTGGCCTGTCAACTGACCAAGTGGAACAAGATGGGTCTTTCCAAAATGAGCAAAAGTGGGGTTCCTACTAGTTCTCTAACTGGTGGCCAATAGCCACACCACATCCACAAGATTCTGCCCATTAACTCTCTTTGCCAGACATGCTGAATATTTCAACAATTTTCTGTTTTTACTCTGTTTTGGAACTGGTTACTGAGCATTCACAGTTTATGTAGATACAGGGAACATTAAAACTGGGCCCAATTATTTTACAGGATGGCGGTGCATAGATTTCCAGCCATTTCAATGAATAATGATCAGCAGGAGCTTGTTCAATTTTTCCACCCCTGGCCTAGACACACCAGAGCTGGCTGCTTTCTGCATTGGCAGCTGAAATCACAACACTCACCAAAACAGGTCTTTCTGTGATCGCAAACAAGTGAAAGGTTGTGCTTACTGAAAACATAGATCGAAGAAATGGGCTTACGTGGTGCAGTCCCTACCTCTGGGCGTGGAAGCCTGGGTTCAAGTCCAATCTGCTGCAGAGATGTGTCAGAACAGGTCGAAAAATACTGATGAAAAGCATCTAGTTACAATATCATTGCAACAATCATCTGACTCCATTCACTGTTAACCAAACCTCCACTGGAAATTTGAACGTAACATTACATCAAAAAAAACATGCAGTTATATAGCTCCAGGATGCTAAGACCATAAAACATAGGAGTGGAAGTAAGGCCAATTGGCCCATTGAGTCCACTCCGCCAGTTAATCATGGCTGATGGGAGTTCCAACTCCATTTACCCACACTCTCCCCGTAGCCCTTAATTTCTTGCGAGATCAAGAATTTATCAATCTCTGCCTTGAAGATATTTAATATCGTGCCTCCACTGCGCTCTGTGGCAATGAATTCCACAGGCCCACCACTCTCTGGCTGAAGAAATGTTTCCTCATTCCCATTATAAATTGACCTCCTCTAATTCTAAGGCTGTGCCCACAGGTCCTAGTCTCCCCGCCTAAGGGAAACAACTTCCCAGCATCCACCCTTTCTAAGCCATGCAATATCTTGTAAGTTTCTATTAGATCTCCCCTCAACCTTCTAAACTCTAATGAATACAATCACAGGATCAATTTGCCTGAAGTGCTTCATAACAAATTGATAACTTTTGTAATGTAGTTATTGTCATAACATCAAAAACACAGCAGCTAATTTTATGCACAGCAAACTCCCAAAAGCAGCATCATGGCGATGACCAAATAATTTTTTTTTCTAGTGATCTTCGCTATGGCAACAGGTGCTATTCTCTTGTACTCCAAAAGTAATGCCAAGGTACTTCAGACTCATTTGACAGGACAGAAGACATTTTCATTTCATGTCTTGTCTGCAGGAAATGTATAACCAAGCAGCTCATGGAAAAATTATAGTTTATGCTAGGCGGTGTTAATTGTAACTCTTTGTAAATAGGAATGGGGTGGCATGTGAGATTCTTTCTTTAAATCTATGCATTTGTGAATTTATAATTATGAGCATTTACTGATAATGGCCCCTTTGTTAAGTTACATCTACTACCATTGGTTGGTTCGGTGGTATTGAAATTAGAGACACATTCTGAGACTTTCACTCACAGTTGCACAATGAAATTCAGCCACAAATTTGTTTTTTAAGACATCGTGGATAATGACGTAAGATCCCAGGAGGCTAAGTGGTACCCTTACGCACTATGAAAAGTTGAAAGCTTTCTTTCCACACTCGACATATCCTGTTTGAGAAGCTGCAGGGCAATTCAATCCCCTCCTCTGAAGTACATATGGCGCAAGTGCATACAATTAAAATCTTTAAACAAATTCCTGTGTCATTCTACATTCTCTCTCTCCTCCTTCAGTTTAAACGAAATAACGAGGGAGTCAGAAAGCATTTGAATCAATTTTCCCATTTGATTTCTTTCACTATTTTTGTAATTTAAAAGTGATTGTTGAATACATTGTCAGAGGAATGACTTGTGAGTCTTACAAATTGATGGGAAAATCTATTTAGCATATACCCGAATAAAACCGGGGCTTGTTCATCGAATCAAGCTGCAAAGTGACGTCAGTTTCACTGAGGGAATGAATAAACTCTCCAAACCAGGACCACATGTAATCAGGCAGAACTCATGAAATGATAATGTGGCCAGAGGATCCAGCAGGACAAAACACAAAGCCTTGTCTGCATCGATGTCTCAATTGATTTGCAATCCCCATAGCTCCTTGTTTCTCATTGTTTCAAAAATCTTCTGATTTGGCTTTCTTTAATCACCTTTCTTTAAGGTGGGTGACTTCATGCTTCCACACATTTGAACTCCATCAATCCTTTTTTTTCACAATCTCTTAGTCTTCCATGTCTGTTTGCAACCTTGTAAACTTACCTTATATTGCTTTCCCACATTGTGTCATCTGCCATCATGAATGCATTCCTTCATTTACCTCATGGAGATATAAAGCGAAAAGCTGAGACCCTCGTTCTGAATGCTGGTGAACTTGTTTATGATCAGTAAATGTCTTATCCCTGAAGTTTGCCTTCCTTAAAATTCAAACCAGAGGCAAAATACTGCAGCTGCTGAAGATCTGTTGAGAATAAAAGCAGGAAACAGAAGATAAAGCACCTACAGGTCAGGCAGATTATGCAAGGGAAGGGACATTGAGAAATGCAAAAACTTGCAGCCTTAGCTTCTGCATGGGCAGTGGGGTAATTTCAGCTTGGAACCTGGCAAGACAAGTTGTAAGCATTTCAGTTCAGTCTTCTGAAAGGTGTAAAAACAATGACTGCAGATGCTGGAAACCAGATTCTGGATTAGTGGTGCTGGAAGAGCACAGCAGTTCAGGCAGCATCCGAGGAGTGCCATTAAAAACCAAACTTCAGTACCATCGATCAGTTAGGAATGACAGTGGGATGATGGGCTACGTATATGAATGAGTGTGCAAGATTTAAAAATTCAGTGTCAACCTTCACAGTGGCTACAGTGAGATTAATAATGAGAGAATTTGTTCAATTAATTTGTGGAGGATATGGAAGCAAGACATGGAAGGGGGTGCAGTATATTTAACCTTGGTGGTTATAATGGAGATAGTGACGGAATGTAGGCAGGTGGTGGAGGTAAAGAGGTCTGTTGCTGCTGTACCTTTGTTGTAGTCATAACCGCTGAATCAGTGTGCTGGTTACCAAGAGCAAGTTCTGCCTGCAGGTGAAGCTTATATGGATGAGGGTGTTACAGGCTTCCCTGGCGTGGAAGTCAATGGCCAATAGCATCAGTGTGACATCTGGATGGATGTGTTCCATTGGCCCATTGTCATCTTCTTTCACTTCCTCATCCTCGTCCTCTCTGGAGGCTGTCCCCAAAGTCAAATCCTGGAATCAAATTTCAATCAAAGTAATGGGCTGCTTGATGTTTGCTTTGGTTGTCCAATGGCATTGACCTTGTGGTGGGTGTGCTGTCTTCCTCTATGTCTTAATCTATGAACAAATCACACATGGCTGCATCCAATTGCATTGTGTGTGGCAACTGCTGCTTATCTTTCAGTTGCTGGCCAGTGCCCGTGTCCACAGAAATGGATAGACATGCGGCTCTAAGCTCTCCTTCTGACCTCATAACAGGTCCTCTGCAGGACTGAAGACACACGGGTCTGGAGCTCTGGTAAATTGTAAAGTTATGCTGCAAGAGATAATGGTTTTAACAAGTTACTCCTGTTTGAAGCCTCTGCCAATGGCCGATCTCTGCTTTGCCACTTTCCTACCTTATTGCACTGAATGTTCACTTATATCCATTACAAACTCTTGTTCTGTTACCTCCTCTAACTTGCCAAGCTGAAGATGCTATGTATGAAGCATGTGATGGGAAAATAGCTCTGATCTATCTCATTAAATATTTCAATTGACTTCCCATTGCCACTACATGGGTTGCAGACAGGGTGCACAAACCTTTCCCTGGAAAAATACCAGAGGAGGCAAGAAGGTATGAGGATGCCAACCCAACACATTTCATTCTAATCTTCCCATCCCACACCTCCAAACTCACCTTCAATGACCTGGGGGAAACTACCCTAAGGCTAATTTGAAGGTTTTTTTTAATCTAAGGAAATGCCAGTGAAATTCAATCAAAAAACCTTAATTGGCAAATTGCCTTTTAGAAGGTTAGAATCCCTACAGTGTGGAAACAAGCCCTTCGGCCCAACAAGTCCACACCAACCCTCTGAAGTGTATCCCACCCAAACCTATTCACCAACATTTACCCCTGACTAATCCACCTAACCTACATATCCCCGAACACAATGGGCAACTTAGCATGGCCAATTCACCTGACCTGCACATCTTTAGATTATGGGAGGAAACCCACACAACACAGGGAGAATGTGTAAACTCCACACAGACAGTCCTGGAATTGATAGGTCTCTGGCACAATGAAGAAGCAGCACTAACCACTGAGCCACTGTGCTGGCCCCAAAGCACTTTGAGGCACGAGTGGGGATAGAACCAATAAATTGCTGTGGCAAGCAAAAAAAATGCTGGTCATTGTTAGTTTGCCTTTTCCTGTTTAATGTTGACAACATTTCACTTTGTACGTTGCTGTAATGAAGCGGGAAGCAGGGCAGCCCCCTTTACCGAGCATCTCGGATTGGAATAAACAAAGGCAATTGGTTGAGGGTATCCTTTTTCACCAATCTGATTGGAAATAGGGTGATGAACAGGGCATACTCTGAACATTGAACTATGAGTTACAGTGGTGAGATCACTGCTAAATCAACTAAAGAAAGAGAAATAGATCTGGCAAGAAAGGCTTCATTAAGGAAAAAAAGCAGTAAGAGGCAGAAATAAACCACAAGGACCGGTGCTGGGTCCTCTACTTTTTGTCATTTACATAAATGATTTGGATGCGAGCATAAGAGGTACAGTTAGTAAATTTGCAGATGACACCAAAATTGGAGGTGTAATGGACAGCGAAGAAGGTTACCTCAGATTACAACAGGATCTAGATCAGATGGGCCAAAGGGCTGAGAAGTGGCAGATGGAGTTTAATTTAGATAAATGTGAGGTGCTGCATTTTGGGAAAGCAAATCTTAGCAGGACTTATACACTTAATGGTAAGGTCCTAGAGAGTGTTACTGAGCAAAGAGACCTCGGAGTGCAGATTCATAGCTCCTTGAAAGTGGAGTCGCAGGTAGGTAGGATAGTGAAGAAGGCGTTTGGTATGCTTTCCTTTATTGGTCAGAGCATTGAGTACAGGAGTTGGGAGGTCATGTTGCGGCTGTACAGGATATTGGTTAGGCCACTGTTGGAATATTGTGTGCAATTCTGGTCTCCTTCCTATCGGAAAGATGTTGTGAAACTTGAAAGGGTTCAGAAAAAATTTACATGGATGTTGCCAGGGTTGGAGGATTTGAGCTATAGGGAGAGGCTGAATAGGCTGGAGCTGTTTTCCCTGGAGCGTCGGAGGCTGAGGGGTGACCTTATAGAGGTTTACAAAATTATGAGGGGCATGGATAGGATAAATAGACAAAATCTTTTCCCTGGGGTGGGGGAGTCCAGAATTAGTGGGCATAGGTTTAGGGTGAGAAGGGAAAGATATAAAAGAGACCTAAGGGGCAACTTTTTCACACAGAGGGTGGTACGTGTATGGAATGAGTTGCCAGAGGAAGTGATGGAGGCTGGTGCAATTGCAACATTTAAAAGGCATTTGGATGGGTATATGAATAGGAAGGGTTTGGAGGGATATGGGCCGGGTGCTGGCAGGTGGGACTAGATTGGGTTGGGATATCTGGTCAGCACGGATGGATTGGACCGCAGGGTCTGTTTCCATGCTGTACATCACTATGACTCTAAAAAGACACCAACAACAATTAAAATCTGAACAATTGACACAAAATAATTCATTTTCAGTGCCAGAGAGGTCCACTTTAATAATGAACATTTCGTACTTTGCCCAAAGGATACATTTGAAATCGTTTGACTTAACTTTCTATGATTTGTTTACTTTGTGAAATCAACTTGGAGAGAGTGAGGACTGCAGATGCTGGAGATCAGAGTCGAGAGTGTGGTGCTGGAAAAGCACAGCAGATCAGGCAGCATCTCCAAAGTAGGACCTGCTCCTCAGATGCTGCCTGGCCTTCTTTGTCTTTCCAGCACCACACTCTCAACTTTGTTTACTTTGTATCTACTGTGCACGTACAGCAAACTAATGTCATATCATATATTTGAAATAATTAGACAAATGCAATGCTACTTATGTGAAGTTAATGGTAGGGGAAGGTGATGGTCTAATGGTATTACCACTTTGGTTGTTTATCCAGAGACCCCAGTATGTTCTGGGGACTTGAGTTCAAATCAGATGGTGAAACTTGAACCCAATAAAAATCTGGAATTAAGAGTCTAATTCACTGTTCATTGTTGGAAAATCCCATCTGGTTCACTCAAAAACTTCAGGAAAGGAAATTGCCATCATTACCTGGTCTGGCCTACATATGATTCCAAGCACGCAGCAATGTGACTGACTCTTAACTACCATCTGGGCAATTAGGGATTCGCAATAGATGCTGCCTAGCCAGTGATGCCCACATCATGTGAATGAATAAAAATGGTAGTGTGAAATGTCTTTGACTGCAGCCTTTATGATTTCCACATTCACACATTGTCCTTCCCTGAAATTGTGACATTTATGTATAAATGAAATTGTGTGGTGTTAGCCTGCTGTTATTTTCATGCCAATCAGTCATAACTATTACTATTCAGAAAATATTCTCCCATTGACGATAAATTAATTGCACAATGTTCCTGGTCAATAAATCTTGTATAGTCTGTTCGCTTATATTTTCTTCAAAGTATTACTCTTGTAAATTGTCATCAATACATTTTAAGATATTCATTGCCATTACAACTTGAGTGGTTTGCATCTGCAGGCTATGTCAACAAAATAAATGTTAAGTTATTGGTGTATTTTAATCATATTAAGTATTATGTTCGATTTATAGCTTTCAACAAAGCTCACTTTTCTGGCATTTCTTTTGCTCCTCTGTGGGATCATCTGTGTATGGTTCATTTAAAATGAAATGTCACTTTTTGGACTCTATGTCCACATTATAACGGACACTTAATGTCTCTGTCATTTGACTAAAGCAAGTCTACCTGCACGGTTTGCTCCATAAGTAATCATTTATCCACAATTCATATCCATCATTTATCAACTTAGACATAAGTTGCTCATAATTCTTCTCACCGGTCCACATGACAGATTTGATCTTGCCAGAAGCATTTAGAAGTTAGCACAATAAAAGATAATTTGAGCTATGGTTGCAGAAATTACTATTTTTTTGTTCTGGTTCTGGAAATTTTCACCAATGAAACATTGTACTCAGTCTTCTCAATTCTCAGAAAAATAGACAGGACAGCAAAAAGGAAATCTAAGTGTAAATAGTGTAGAGTTGTCTGAATTCAAAGGCTGGATTTCAGTGCTTCAGGGTATTCTTTGCCCACAGACGACAATGTAGAAATCAGTAGATACTATGTAACTATTACAAGAAAGGCTGATCTTATCCATGTACAATAAATGTGCAGTTCCAAAAGCAGTCACTAGATACTGATCAAGTGTGACATTGTTTTAATCTTTTCTATCCTTTGCTTAAGGACATGAGAGCTAGCTTCTAGATGGCCTATAAACAGATGAGGTCATCAAACTGGGAGCTTTCTGATCTGCATGGCTCAAAGTAAATCCCTGAGAGGTCTCAGACTTGATCCAAATAAATTGGCTGATTTTAGTCAGGGCAGAGGTGATGACATTACATTTGGTTTTAAAACTCTCATGCTAATAGGAGAAATGATTCAACCAAGGTCCCTGCCCAATCCATAGTGCTGTTTTAACATAACCCAGGATTAGATTTAATTTCTAAATCCCACACCAGCCCCCATTGTACAGTATCATAAATGTTTCTATGCATGCCAGTTTGGATTCCCAATGAGGAGTTGATAGAGTAGGTAAAGAAAAAACACTTTCTCTGGTGGGAGAAACCAGAAGAAGGCATTACCTAGATCCAGACCATTAAGGGGCAATGATCAAAAGCATGCTTTCACACAATATTCGCATGCAGGTTTTTCAGTCTTAATCTCTAGATTACTGTTAAACAATGTTCACTGAAACGTCAACTTCTACAAGTCTTGAAAAAGGGTTATATCCAAAATGTCGACTTCTGCACCTCCTGGTGCTGCTTGGCTTGCTGTGTTCTTCCAGCCTCCTGGTAAAAACAATGACTGCAGATGCTGGAAACCAGATTCTGGATCAGTGGTGCTGGAAGAGCACAGCAATTCAGGCAGCAACCAACGAGCAGCAAAATCGACGTTTCGGGCAAAAGCCCTTCATCAGGAATAAAGGCAGAGAGCCTGAAGCATGGAGAGATAAGCTAGAGGAGGGTGGGGGTGGGGAGAAAGTAGCATAGAGTGGGGGGGAGATGAAGGTGATAGGTCAGGGAGGAGAGGGTAGAGTGGATAGGTGGAAAAAGAGCTAGGCAGGTCGGACAAGTCCGAACAAGTCAAGGGGACAGTGCGGAGCTAGAAGTTTGAAACTAGGATGAGGTGGGGGAAGGGGAAATGAGGAAGCTGTTGAAGTCCACATTGATGCCCTGGGGTTGAAGTGTTCCGAGGCAGAAAATGAGGCGTTCTTTCTCCAGGCGTCTGGTGGTGAGGGAGCGGTGGTGAAGGAGGCCCAGGATCTCCATGTACTCGGCAGAGTGGGAGGGGGAGTTGAAATGTTGGGCCATGGGGCGGTTTGGTTGATTGGTGCGGGTGTCTCGGAGATGTTCCCTAAAGCGCTCTGCTAGGAGGCGCCCAGTCTCCCCAATGTAGAGGAGACCGCATCGGGAGCAACGGATACAATAAATGATATTAGTAGATGTGCAGGTAAAACTTTGATGGATGTGGAAGGCTCCTTTAGGGCCTTGGATAGAGGTGAGGGAGGAGGTGTGGGCACAGGTTTTACAGTTCCTGCGCTGGCAGGGGAAAGTGCCAGGATGGGAGGGTGGGTCGTAGGGGGGCGTGGACCTGACCAGGTAGTCACGGAGGGAACGGTTTTTGCGGAAGGCAGAGAGGGGTGGGGAGGGAAATATATCCCTGGTGGTGGGGTCTTTTTGGAGGTGGCGGAAATGTCGGCGGATGATTGGGTTTATGCGGAGGTTTGTAGGGTGGAAGGTGAGCACCAGGGGCGTTCTGTCCTTGTTACGGTTGGAGGGGTGGGGTCTGAGGGCGGAGGTGCGGGATGTGGACGAGATGCGTTGGAGGGCATCTTTAACCACGTGGGAAGGGAAATTGCGGTCTCTAAAGAAGGAGGCCATCTGGTGGAACTGGTCCTCCTGGGAGCAGATACGGTGAGGCGGAGGAATTGGGAATACGGGATGGCATTTTTGCAAGAGATAGGGTGGGAAGAGATGTAATCCAGGTAGCTGTGGGAGTCGGTGGGTTTGTAAAAAATGTCAGTGTCAAGTTGGTCGTCACTAATGGAGATGGAGAGGTCCAGGAAGGGGAGGGAGGTGTCAGAGATGGTCCAGGTAAATTTAAGGTCAGGGTGGAATGTGTTGGTGAAGTTGATGAATTGCTCAACCTCCTCGCGGGAGCACGAGGTGGCGCCAATGCAGTCATCAATGTAGCGGAGGAAGAGGTGGGGAGTGGTACCGGTGTAATTACGGAAGATCAACTGTTCTACGTAGCCAACAAAGAGACAGGCATAGCTGGGGCCCATACGTGTGCCCATGGCTACCCCTTTGTTCTTCCAGCCTCCTGCCTGTCCACACTGATAGAATGCAGCATGCTCTGTTCCATACAGATTCTAATCTTCTAGAAGAGCACTAGCACATGACTAATGATGTTAAAGCTACATCACAGCCTTCCTCAAAGGCTTATCTGCATATTTGCTCAACTCAATCTTTATAAACATTTTTCTAAATGAAGTTTTTGTGATGAGGCCAATGAAAAGTTTCAAAATTGATCTTGACAGATTTTTGTTAGGCAAGAACAAAATGGGGAGAAAATGAGGACTGCAGATGCTGGAGATCAGAGTCGAGAGTGGGGTGCTGGAAAAGCACAGCAGGTCAGGCAGTGTCTGAGGAGCAGGGGAATTAACGTTTCAGGCATAAGCCCTTCATCAGGAATGAAGCTTGTGAGCCAAAAGGGTGGTGAGATAGATGGGAGGGGTGTGGGGCTGGGGGCAAGATAGCTCAGAGTGTGATAGGTAGATGGAGGTGGGAGTAATGGTGATAGGTTGGAGAGGAGGGTGGAGCAGATAGGTGGGAAGGAAGATGGACAGGTAGGACAGGCCTTGAGGGCTGTGCCAATTTGGAAGGTTGGATCTTGGATAAGGTGGGGGAAGGGGAAATGAGGAAACTGGTAAAATCCACATTGATCCCATATGGTTGGAGGGTCCCAAGGTGGAAGATGAGGCGTTCTTTTTCCAGGTGGCGGGTGATAAGGGTTTGGCGATGGAGGAGGCCCAGGACCTGCATATTCTTGGGGGAGTGGGAGGGGGAGTTAAAGTGTTCGACCATGGGGCAATGGGTTACTTCATGTATGTACCCTGGAGATATTCTCTGAACCGCAAGTAGGAGTCCTGTCTCCCCACTGCAGAGGAGACCACATTGGGAGCAACAGATACAGTAAATGACATGTGTGGAAATGCAGGTAAACCTCTGACAGATGTGGGAGGCTCCTATGGGGCCATGTCATTTACTGTTGCTCCCGATGCGGTCTCCTCTACATTGGGGAGATAGGACGCCTACTTGCGGAACGCTTCAGAGAACATCACTGGGACACATGCACAAAGCAACCCCACCACCCCATTGTCAAACACTTAAACCCCCCCTCCCACTTTACCAAGGACATGCAGGCCCTGGGCCTCCTCCACCGCCAAACCCTTACCACCCACTGCCTGGAAGAAAAATGCCTCATCTTCCATCTTGGGACCCCCTAACCACATGGGATCAATATGGATTTCACCAGTTTCCTCATTTTCCCTATCCCCAACTTACCCCAGATCCAACTTTCCAACTCCACAACACCCTCTTGACCTGTTCTATCTGTCCACCTTCCTTCCTACCTATCTGTCCCAATGTTCACTCTGACCTATCACCATTATGGCTGAAAATGTGTTGCTGGAAAAGCGCAGCAGGTCAGGCAGCATCCAAGGAACAGGAGAATCGACGTTTCGGGCATAAGCCCTTCTTCAGGAATCTTATGCCCGAAATGTCGATTCCCCTGTTCCTTGGATGCTGCCTGACCTGCTGCGCTTTTCCAGCAACACATTTTCAGCTCTGATCTTCAGCATCTGCAGCTCTCACTTTCTCCTATCACCATTATACCTACTTCTATCTACCTATTGCGCTCCCAGCTACCTTCACACCATCACCTCCCCCCTCCCATTTACCTCTCAGTCCCCTTGGCCCACAAGCCTCATTCCTGATGAAGGACTTATGCCTAAAACATCGATTCTCCAGCTCCTTGGATGCTGCCTGACCAGCTTTGCTTTTCCAGCACCGCATTCTCGACTCTGATCTCCAGCATCTGCAGTGTTCACTTTCTCCTGGTGTTCCCTCCCTAATGGCATTGTAGATCTACCTATAGCAGTTCAGCAAATTAGCTCATCACCACCCTCACAAGGGCAACCAGGGACTGCAATAGGTGCTGGCCCAACCAGAAATGCCCACATCCCATGAGTGAATAAAAAAGTTCTTCTTAAAGCCACTTGCCCTTGAATGCCGCCTTGATGTCAAGAGTAGTCATAGAATCATAGAGATGTACAGCACAGAAACAGACCCTTCGATCCAACTTGTCCATGCTGATCAGATATCCTAAACGTATCTAGTCCCAATTGCCCGCACTTGGTCCCTATCCCTCTAAACATTTCCTATTCATATACCAATTGAGATGCTTTTTAAATATTGCAATTGTACCAGCCTTCAGCATTTCCTCTGGCAGCTCATTCCATACACGTACCACCCTCTGTGTAAAAGAGTTGTCCCTTAGGTCCCTTTTAGACATTTCCTTTCTCACCCTAAACCTATTCCCTCTAGTTCTGGACTCCCCCACCCCAGGGAAAAGACTTTGTCTATTTATCTTATCCATGCCATTCATGATTTTATAAACCTTGACAAGGTGACCCCTCAGCCTCTGACGCTCCAGGGTAAACAGCCCCAGCTTATTCAGCCTCTCCCTATAGCTCAACTCCTCCAACCTTCGCAACATCCTTGTAAATCTTTTCTGAACCATTTCAAGCTTCACAACATCCTTTCAATAGGAAGAAGGCCAGAATTGCACACAATATTCCAAAAGTGGCCACCAAAGTCCTGTACAGCTGCAACATGACCTCCCAATTCCTCGACTCAATGTGCTGACTAATAAAGGAAAGCATACCAAAAACCTTCTTCACTATCCTATCTACCTGCGTCTCTACTTTCAAGGAGCTATGAACCTGTTATTCCAACTTGGCCAGAGTCTCGGCATGATCTGGAGTGCAGATCTTCAGCACCATCGTCAGTATATTGTCTGGTCACAGAGCCTTTGCAATGTCCAGTGTAATCAGCTATTTCTTAATGTCACATGAACCAATTCGAATTGACTAAAGACTGGCATCTGTGATGCTGGGGACCTTCAGGAAGAGAGTAGAGGTGAGTGGACTTTGTGGATTGGGAAGTTTCAATTTAATAAAGTAACTATAGCACTAATCTAACCTCAGACATTAATCAAAATAGTGTCATTTTAAGTTTGCACAGTTTTGCAAATATCATATGTTCTTGTTGAAGTGGTGCTTATTTTTCAGCTGGTACAAATCAGCAGATAACCATAAAGGAAAAGAATTGCCTGTCATTCATATTAAAATTCCAGTGCACTCCTGATGGAATTAGCTGAAGTAATACAGTGAAGAGGGAATTTTAAATCTAGGTGAGTTATGCCCTCAACAGCATTTTATCTGTAACCTGAACTGTGACCTCACCAATGCAATTTTGTGTGCATTTTGGGCACAATTTCCTGATTATGCTGAAGTGAAAATTCTTCCCAGAATATTTTGAAAAAAAAACAAACCTTCGACTTGTCTCTACAGTTCGTAGATCCATTCTGTGTTGCATTGTGGTACATACCAGTCTGGTTAAAGTCACAGATGTCAAATTTTGGATTCAGTTTTGGGCAATGTTTTGTCAAAAGTGTTCAATATTTGATAGGAAAAGGAACGTTTAATGAATTTTGTAAATGGTGATTTTTGGAACAGCTGGTTACAAAATGGTCAAGATAAGATCAGAATGCTAAAAGCAGGCGAAATTTCTCAAGCGGCACATTTGGTTTCACCACTTTGTAAATATAAACTTAACAGAGTTTATAAGGATCTCTTCCAGCCAAGCTAAGAAAGAACCTCAAAGGAATGAAGGTGCCTGCGGCAATGATATTTACATTAGAATGTCAGCCAGCAGCAGTTTCTTCACATCACAAGACTTCTCTCACACTGTCAGACATTATGAAAGGCAAAGGTGAATTTGTGTGGCAGAGTGAAGTTTAGCCATAACCTTATCGAGAAAAAATAACTAAAGATGTCAAATATCCTGAGATTTTGGCAACACATTTCTGTCAGAATAGCATCCTGCAGAACAACATTGCAAAGTTTTTGCAGTATTTCGCTGAAGTTGGATTAAGGGTTGCAAAATAGTAAAGGTAAGAAATTTAGAAACCTTCTTCTGTCCACTTTAAGTACTTAATCACAAAATATCTATTACTTTGAAATATTTCACAGTGTACGTTATACCATTATGAAAAGAATAGAAAACACTTTGTTTCAAATGAATAAAACTCATCTCCTTTACCAATGGCCGGTATCAGCTATGTGTAGAGTCTACAAAAAGCATTGCAAAAATGTATCAAGACTCATTAGCAACTTCCAAATCCATGATCACTACCATCTAGAAGGACAAGGGCAGCAGATTCATGGGAAAATCACCACCTGCATGTTCCACTCCAAACTACTTACATTCCTAACTTGGAAATATATTCCTGTTCCTTCAGTGTCACTGGGTTAAACCTTGGAACTCACCTGCTAACAGCATTGTGGGTCTTCTTACACCAAATGACAGCAACAGTTCAAGAAGGCAGCTCAACACCATTTTATCAAGAGCAACTCGAGTTAGTCAATTAATGCAGCACCAGTCAACAACACCCATAACCCAGGAAAGAAAATTTCAAAGAAAATTTCAAAGAAGCTTAACAGCTCTCTAGCTAGTAACAATTTATTTTTGGGAATATAGTCTAATACTCATGGGACTAAATCAACAATGCAAAGATTGTATGTTCAAAATCACATTCTATTTTCATCACTGGGGGCAATGGTTAAGCATGTGTGAATACAAATCCATTATTTATGGTTTGCTAACAGAAAATTGACCACAAAACTTACTGCCAAATACCAACTCATTTATTACTACTTCTTGTAATGTTGTTGGAGGAACAAATATTGGCAAGGACATCGTAAGGAAAACACCTCGGCTCTTCTTTGAACTAATGCCATGAGATGATAAAGATTATATTCCCTACAGTATGGAAACAGGCTCTTTAGCCCAACAAGTCCACACCAACCCGCTGAAGAGTAATCCACCCAGACCCATTCCCCTACCCTATATTTACCCATGACTAATGCGCCTAACACTATGGGCAATTTAGCATGGCCAAGTCACCTGTCCTGCACATATTTGGATTGTGGGAGGAAACTGGAGCACCCAGAGGAAACCCAAGCAGACATGGGGAGACTGTGCAAACTGCCCACAGCGAGTCGCCCGAGGCTGGAATCAAACTCAGGTCCCTGGTACTGTGAGGCTAACCACCAAGCCACCTCAAGGTGGAGATGAGGCCTTCGTATCTCATCTGAAGGAGATCACCTCTGACAATGCAGCACTCTCTTGGTACTTTCACAGAGTGTCAGTGCTGAAGGTTCTGGAATCAGTATAAACCACACATTTCCATGAGAAAAGAGCTACCAAATGAACAATGACTAACACTTTTGGTAGCACTTTCTAAATCCAGAGATGTTGAGACCCAGAGTTAGGAGTTACTGTCAGCTTTATAGAACAACATTTGTGAATTTATATAAGCAGACACGGCCTTGGTTTAACTTCTCAACTGGAAGAAGGCATCTCTAACAAACATTATTAAAGTACCATCCAATGGTGCTTTGGTATTCAGCAAAAGGAACCGACGCCTTTTGATTCAGCAAAAACAGGGTTACCACAAAACAAACTAAAACTAGTTAACCTTAAACTCCTTAGTATCAGGAATAAAATAACTCATTTACATTGTGCCTTTAAAGCAGTGAAAAATGTCCAAAGACTCTTTATTTGTATTTACCTAGGAATTTAACAGCAGGGTTCACACTATTGAACGGAGGATATTTCTAGACTATTCTGTTTAAAAATTAAATGCCCATACTTCGAATCATTTGGAGAAACATAAATCCCAAAAGTCTAAATTTGACTGAGTACTTGCTTTATGCATTGTTGAGAAAAATTGCTTCCTACAAACCTTCAGTTAAATTATTTAACTTTAATATACCTTTCTCACTGAAGAATGACTAAACAACATTAGCAGAAACAGCCACTGAGTACAGATGGGTGTGTTAAAATCTTGTTAATTCTGGATTGACCGCAGTGTGCCTCAATAAATGCCGAACCAAGATAACATCAAAGTTGTGCAGTATTTATTAATGAGCTGTAGTCTTTATGATCCTACATATCTCAGATCTCAAAATCCAACCCTCCAGGTGCAAAAGATAGATGGCAGGGCAAACACGTCAACTTATTATATTGACGTGTTTTGTGGCTTGAGGCATTAGCAATGCGGCAATAAGGTAGAATTCAGCATGTTTTCAGTCTCACATTTGTACTGTTTCAACATCATACTCACAACCAAATGTATTTTCATGACATGGCCTTATCATCAGCTTGTACAAAGGTCAACAGTCTAATAAATTTAACTCTCCCTATCAGCATAAACACAAGAGAGTTGTAGTCAGAAAAATGCATTTTACCAGTTTGTTTGATGCCAATGATGAGAGTTTCTTGCAGATATTTCATGCAGGAGGTGGACATATGTGTATTATAAATTATTTCACAGTTAAAAAAAACATAACAACTTTATGAAACAGTCATTAGTGTTCATGAAATTCATAGCTATCAGAATCTGTCAGGGATACACTTATGGCAGGCGGAAATTTATGATACTTTTGACCTTTGTACAAGTCATTCAGTGAGGCCATGCCACATGAGTACATCTGATTGTGAGTAAAGGAGATTATTTTTTGTTGACCAAATTCTATGGGTTCAGGCAATCGATGGTATGAAAGTCAAACTGTTTCTTTGACATGATGATTATGAATAATGAAAGTTTCCTCCTTGATGGCCTGTCTGTCTCAGACATTGATATCATTTCAAATAATCTGGAGGCTCTTATTAGGCTCCCTCCACCCAGAATTTTCAAATATATCTAACTTCATTATTTGCCGATCTTTGTTGGCCCTCTGATGACTAATGGCTTGGTTTTTGGTTCAGAGATAGATAGCAGCTTGAATTTCCCATATTAAAAGGGATTCACTAGGCATCCGGCAACAATGATGCAATCAAACCAAGTGAGCCAGTAATACTGAAGTATTCTTAGGCACAGAAAACCAAAAAGGAAAATGAACAGATATTCTTTACATTTAATTACATTTTATAGGGAGTTTATTATCTGTTTGGGACATGCATGCAGGATAATGTAGAAGCTAATAATGTCCTCCCCTGATGAGTTTGGTGGCAGTGAGACATTTACTTGATAGCGAGCCAATCACCACCCCTCCTCCGTTCTGATTAAGGAATGCTTGTGGACAGCCTGCTTGATTGGCAACACAGCGACAAACCTTTACTCCCTCCACTACTAACACTCAGTGGCAACAGCGTGTATAATCTACAAGATGCACAGCAGAAATTCACCAAAAGATCCTTAGACAGCTCTTTCCAAACTCACTGCAACTTCCATCTAGAAGGACAAGAGTAGCAGATATATGGGAACACCACCACTTGCAAGTTCCCCTCCAAGCCACTGACCATCCTGTTTCTCTTCCCATCAGCATCATGGGTTTATCTACAACACACAGAGTGCTGCGTTCAAGAAGTTAGCTCACTATCATCTTCTCAAAGGCAGGTAGAGGCAGGTAATAGGTGCTGGCCCAATGTTCAATGGATGAATAAAAAAAAATCATCCTGACACCAATTGAGACCCTGAAATGAGCAATTAATGCTCACATTAGGGTCTTATCCCATCACTTTTGCTACTCACCCAGTGGAAGGTGGAGGCTTTTCATAAAGAAACCCAACAACAAACCCATTGTGGGCTTTCAAGAAGAGTCCCTCAGCGACATGGCATTGGGAACCGGGAAAACACTACTTTCAATGTTGATACCACCTGCACCTCTTCATCCGAAGACCCCATCATGCCATCTTTCACCTTTGTCTGGGTCACATTCTACTGGTATAACTACATAATTACCAGAACCAGAGATATTTGTCAATGGTTATTATGAAGTTGTTAAACTTTTTAGAGTCATAATGGCAGCTCATTTAATTAGACAAGCATTTTTCAATGGTTTTTTACAATACGTCTAATAGGGTAAAAGGGCAGGTTTGGTCAACTGAATCATGTCAATTCGGTGATTTTCTGTTTGATAGCCCTCTGGAAGAATTTCAACAGTGCAACCTTTGGAAAACTGTGGAGGGCCACTTCCAGAATTCCACATTTAGCTTGGCACTCACCAACTCTGGAAGTCTCCGTCTATTTTGTGGAAACGTGATGGTAAATGTTAACAACATTGCCATCATTGCTACCACAGAATCCTGAATGGTTCATTTTCCATATGGTTTGTGGCTTTGGGTTCTATTCTACACATGGGAGAGATATTTATCCTTGTTCCTCCTTGTAGCTTGTAGCCTATAATGGTTTACCCCATTTGAGAGTGATTGCTGTCTATTCTAGTAAGTTCTTAGGTTTATACTATTGTCCATAGTCCTGTTTATAAAGTATATCTCTCATGATGCAAACTATTTTGTCCATTCTTCATTGTCTTTTGCACATGACTATTGGTGTCACTATCACACTATTACTACACCATATCCTGCCCATTCTCTTTATAAGATACTGGCCATTAATTTGTATCTTTGAGTCTTCCTTCAGCTTGATCTAACTAACACCAGCAGCTTTCGCCAGCTGTTCAGCTCTCATCCTCATTCGCTGCTCCTGTGATTTTGAATGAAAAGAATAGAAGGGATTATTTGAATTTGATTGGATCATCCAAGCTTCAGATCATCCCAAAGCAACTCATATCCCATTAAAATAAAACAAAGAACTGTGGATGCTGAAGATCTGAGACACACTAAAACAGAGACTTCTGGAGAAACTCAGCAGGTCTGGCAACATCTGTAGGAAGGAAACAGAGTTAACGTTTCAAGTCCAGTGACCCTTCCTATCTCACTAAGCATTTCTGAAGCTTGGACACTGATGTAATATATGGAAATGTGGCAGCTAATTCATACATATCAAGCTACTGCGAACACCATGGAAATATAAATACTTGATTGTCTATTTAGGGCCATTGGAAAGCATCAATGCTCTTATTTGGATAGAGACACACCTACTGAAGAGAGCAGTCAAGGTGTCAATTCAATTAGTCATCGCAAAGACTGCACATGGAACAATGAAGCACACTGTCAGTGCAACACAAAAGCATCAGCCTAGCCTATGTGCGAAAATCTCTGTCAGAGTAATTGAACCTACAGTTACGAAGGCAAGTCACAAGTCAGCCTTTCAGCCACACAAGCAATATGAAATATTGTTTATTTCCAATTCCTTCCCTTAAATAGAGTCATAGAGATGGACAGCACAGAAACAGACCTTTC
Source organism: Chiloscyllium plagiosum (assembly GCF_037043375.1). Classification (NCBI taxonomy): domain Eukaryota; kingdom Metazoa; phylum Chordata; class Chondrichthyes; order Orectolobiformes; family Hemiscylliidae; genus Chiloscyllium; species Chiloscyllium plagiosum. The sequence continues at coordinate 39,760,250 of NW_028270148.1, forward strand.
AGTCCAACTCGTCCATGCCGATATCCTAACCTAATCTAGTCCCATTTGCCAGCACTTGGCCCATATCCCTCCAAACCCTTCCTATTCATAAACCCATCCAGATGCCTTTTAAATGTTCTAATTGTACTAGCCTCCACCTCTTCCTCTGGCAGCTCATTCCATACACACACCACCCTCTGCATGAAAAAGTTACCCCTGACATCCCTTTTAAATCTTTCCCCTCTCACCTTAAACCAATGCCCTCTAGTTCTGGACTCATCCACCCCAGGGCAAAGACCTTGTCTATTTATCCTATCCATGCTCCTCATGATTTCATGAACAGCTATGAGGTCACCCATCAGCCTCTGACACTCCAGGGCAAACAGCTCCAGCCTATTCAGCCTCTACCTGTAGCTCAGCTCTTCCAACCCTGGCAACACCCTTGTAAATTCTTTCTGAAGCTTCACAACATTCTTCCAATACGAAGGAGACCAGAATTGCACACAATATTCCAAAGGTGGCCAAACCAATCTTCAACATCACCTCCCAACTCCTGTTCTCAATGCTCTGACCAATAAAGGAAAGCATACCAAACACCTTCTTCATGATCCTATCTACCTGCGACGACTCTACTTTCAAGGAACTATGAGCATGCACTCCAAGTTCTCTTTGTTCAGCCACAATCCCCAGGACCTTACCCTTAAATGTATAAGTCTTGCTAAGATTTGCTTTTCCAAAATGCAGTACTTCATGTTTATCTAAATTGAACTCCATCTGCCACTCCTCAGTTCATTGGCCCATCTGATCAAGATCCCATTGGTAGCCTTCTTTGCTGTCCACTAAACTTCCAATTCTGGTGTCACCTGTAAATATACTAACTAAACCTCCCATGTTCACATCAAAATTATTTATACAAAAGAAGAAAAGCAGAGCACCTAACACCCACCCCTGGTCACAGGCCTCCAATCTGAATAACAGCCTTCTACCACCACTCTCTGAAACATTTTAATTATATTGCACTGCTGACATTCTCTCTCAAAATCACATCATCTTCTTCCCTTCAAAGTCTTATAATTTCTTCAACATTGCTTTCGGTCTCACCTGTTGGAATCCTATTTCTCCTGTTTGGTGTCTGATGTCCTGCTTTGAAATATTGTGCATAGTTCTTTAATTTTGACATTGAATTAGAAATGCAAGCTTGGAGCTGATGCATTTATACGAGCAACATCCCACTTTGCATTGAGTTGTGAAACTATCACCGTATTCGAACAGAAGAAAGGCTTAACAGACAATCAGTTTTTCAATGTATAATTTCAGTTACATCACACTGTAAATTTTTGCTATAAATTCTGTGTTAGATTGAGCCCTCCACTATCACCTGATGAAGGAGCATCGCTCCGAAAGCTAGTGTGCTTCCAATTAAACCTGTTGGACTATAGCCTGGTGTTGTGTGATTTTTAACTTTGTACACCGCAGTCAAACACCGGCATCTCCAAATCATGCATTGAGTTGATTCATCTCATCAGGAAACAAAAACAAGATCTCATGCTTGCTAATATGTTTGCCCTGATTGCCACTGTTGGCAGCTTGTTGTATATCCCACATATGCCAGGATGTGGCATCAAATGAAGGTTATTTGACATAATTCACTTCCACCAATCCTCCTTTTTCTATACTATCTCTAGAGTCTGTATAATTATCAATTGTAGAAGATGCACTACTGTCAGGTCTATACAATAGAGGTCTATGTCCAAGTTAACAAGATGGTTTATTGCATGACAGCAAGAAGTATAAATTACATTAGCAGTTAATTGTAATTAGTAAGGCCTCTGAGGAGTCATAATGAATACATCTGCTCCCTGTAAAGGCTAGTATGGAACTGCCCATCTGCAACTAAAGACAGTGTGTAGCATTATCAATTGGATAGAGCTCAAGTAGTTTCAACATTAACTGATTCAGAATCATCAATTTTACAAGAGTCAAACTCAGCTCCTTCAGTCACAATCACAGAAGTTTGGCTTCGCTAGGTCCTGGACATGCATAGGCCCTGAGGATTAAAATGGCCCACCCTGCATATATCAGGGGCAGGAGGACATCACACTCATCCCCCAGTTCCCAGTCATGTACCCATTCTCTAAAAACTACACCACCACGGAGTGAAATTGTTGCTCAGATGTTGTTAACACTGCATCTCTACAAAGTTGGTGCAGCCTGCAGAAAATGTCTTTGCAATCATATCTTCAATGATTTATTGAACCTGACAATGTGTCACCATTAAATCATTAAGTAAGGGAACTGTGTGTTAAACATTAACACATCCATTTATGCATAGTTCAATGATCATTGGCATGCAGATTTTGTGATATTAATACAGGTGTGAAAAATCAAAATCAAAATCAACTTTGCTAGATTTTCACCCTAATTTTTATTTGGCGACATATGTGTGAAACCTAAAAAGAAGTTTGGCAAAAAATTTGGATAAGGCTCAAAAATGGACAAGGGTATCATGACACAGTATTGACCTACTCGCAATACAGACAGCATACAATCTTGTTCTGAAGTAACTGATAGTAACATGTAGGCTAATAATAAACGTGTGGCATATCTCAACAAGGGGTCTAATTTTATATCAAGATTAGTGTGGTGCTGGAAAAGCACAGCAGATCAGGCAACATCTGAGGAGCAGGAAAATCGATATTTCAGGGCAAAAGCCCTTCATCAGGAATTTTATGTCAGTCAGCTTCAGCCTGCATTCTTTAAAACCTGCTTGTAGCTTAAATGGGATACATTCTGGGTGCACTAAATGCAACAGGGAGCATATCTGATCTGCAAGAAGTGTGACTATAGCACAACATAACAGTAAGGATGGTCCAAGGCTCTGTGATGCAGCACTGTGAATGCCTTGATGCAGGAGGTAGAGTAGAGAAGACATCCTTTTCCCAACAAGGGATCAGGACTCTTTCCAGAGAAACTGAAAAGGTAGGTATGTTTGCAATCATGTAATCTTAATTGGGTGCCATACCAGTGCAACTTGCTGTTATGCGCATGTGGATATGAACATTCAAATGGCCTGGCAGGTCTTTTCTGCAGTGCAGCAATCTGTCTTCCAACAGTTTATTGCGATTGATGAGACACCTCCCTGCAGAACACTGGAAGTGGCTTTGTGGAACTTGAAGTTGCTGTTCTTTCTCTGTGAGATGATAATGCTCCTCCCACTGCCACAAAGTCACCAATACACTTCTGATGTCTGTCAGCCAGTCAAAACCTGTTCATGCTAAGCTGGTACTATGTCAGAGAGTGCTGATGGGTGAGTGATAACTATGTTGAATGACATGAGTATCTGTGATGTGGTGCACACAGCATGCACTGACAGGATTTATTCACTCACATTGATTATTAGTGTTGGGGCATTGCACTTCTGCTGGCACTGCCATTCCTTTGGAGCCAGATTCTGGGCATTTGCTTCCCTTCCCACTTCCTTCTGAGGCTGGCATATGAGGACTCCTGCTTCCTTCTGAAAGTCCACCTGGGTTTTGAGAACACCAAGGCGAATGAAACCTAGCAATCCTCTCCCAATTGTCTTCTTCAACTTCAGTCTTCTCAGATGATTTTCAAGGAGACTTCAGATCAGATGCTCCAGCTTCCTTTTCTTAAAAAGAACAAGCTGCTACACTGCATGGTTTCTGAGCAACAATACTTTGATTGACTGCAGAGTGGGGAGGAAGTTGCTTGAAGAAGAAGCACACAATCTGCTAAGTCAGCCGTTACAATCCTGCAAGTGAAATGCAGGATTCGGGTGTCCCCCATGACCCAAAAGCACTTGCAAAGAAATATTTTACCCTATTATTCAATTTCTTCTATACACAAGTTTAACTTTTCTTCCTTTTATTATATATTTTATCATACAGATTACCAGTCCTGTAATGTACAGCATACAGCAATTACAGTATATTATGCATGGGCATGTCACACCATTCTTTGAGCCACATCACCTCTGTTGGACATTGCACCACTTAACTGATTGTAGGAAAGAATTATTTATAGCATGTATTGTTGTAGAAGGTAGAACATGAAACTATAGGTCTCTTTTTAACAATTATTTTTAAAACCTTCTATAGCTAAGATCTTCTGACATTTTGAATGAAAATCTATGGGTTCTATATCAATTGAATTTTTCCTGTCATTCATTCATGGAATGTGGGATATTTTGGCAATGCAAGCTACATTGTCTATCTCTAATTACCCATCAAGTGGTGGTGAGTTTCCTTCTTGAACATTAACAATTTATGTGGTGAGGGTGCTTCCTCGATTCTGTTATGCACTTCCAGGATTTTGAATTGGAGATGATAAAGGAATGATGACACACTTCAATGAGGATGGTTATGAATAGATCGGAATTCACATCTCTCTCTAGCTTCTCTCCTATATCCTTTCATGCAGTCTCCAAGCTGATCTTGTCTATAATTCTCATCTAATGCTCTCTCAACTTTATTTCCACTAGGCAACTGATGACCCAACATCCCTTCCTGGTTACATCGATGGCCGGCATTGCAAATGATTTCCGAACACTGGGTACTGTTCAAAGTATGGGTGTTGCATCACCTTGGGATGCAGAGTAGAAATAAGCTGCCTGCCTTGTTTGGAAGCTGGTATGTCTGGACAAACTGTAACTCAGTTGTAACTCTCTTGCCCCAAGCCAGAAATTTATGGAGTTCCATTCCGGAGTTTTGAGCACAACATCTCGGTTGACATTCCAATGCGGTATTGAGAAAGAACCAGATGAGATATAAAACCAAAACCGTATCTCCCCTCTGACAATGTTAGAACAGGAGAGTTCTCCCCCAGTGGCCTGGTCACTAGTTCTTATTGTTTTAAGGAGCTTTCTGAGAATGAGCTTTCAGCCGTGGTCTCTATCTTAGAAATGTCCTGAGGTTGTGAAAGACATTAAACAACTTTAATGTTTAAAAGACGTTTGGATAGGTACATGAATTAGAAACATTTGGAGGTATATGGGCCAGGAGCAAGCAGTTGAGACTTGTTTAGTTGGGATTATGTTTGAAATGAACTAGTTGGACAGAAGGGTCTGTTTCTGGGGTCCATGACTCTATGACTCTCATATAGCATATGGAAGAACACTAGTGCACTCTTAGGAAAGGGGACTGAAATGGAGAAAATTGAATGAAATAAAAGCAAATTTTTAATTCGTAAAATTTCATGAGGCTGAATTTAGAGTCCTGAATATTATTGTGCTGGAGACACAAATGTAAGTGAAACATGAGTAGCTTATTAATGTCGACACAACCCTGTGATTAAATTACACACCATCAGATATTTATTATTCTGTGAAATGTATATTAGACATTTTATTTCTTAAATAATCATAGGTATGTTCTTTTTCTACTTTTTATGTAGAAAGTGATTGTTTAGCAGAGACAAAAAAAACAATAAAATGACAGTGATATTAAAATAATAAAGTTCTTTTTGCAGCAGAATCCTGTAAGAACTGAACTTACTGATGTTCTCTATTTAAACCCAGCCAGTGCTTTACACTCTTCCCTTCCTGAGGGAATTTTCTTTTCTTTCTCTAAACTGATTGCCAGGACAGTACAAAGGCCTGGAACTTCATTCTGTACTGTCTCCTTCCTCAAAACATTTAAAACATTTTTTAAAAACTGGTCAACTGAGTTAACTTAACATTTCTCAATAAAGCAAAACAAATTTCATTGATTATCGCTGAGAACACAATACATTAGCAATTTCTGACATTTTTTGTTGCTTTTTTTAATCCTTACCTCAGGATGCATTATACTTTGTTTTAAACTTTCCTCTCAAATCAACTGTCCAAAGGCAAAATCAGTTTCTCTGGTATTTAATTGATAAGTTAAACTGCATTTATTTCAATTCAAGAGGCCTAACAGGAAAGGCAGATGATCTCAGGGCATGTTGAGGAACATGGACAGGGTGTGTGTGTGCGTGTGTGCTCTTTCATTTCCTCAACATCATTGTTACTGGGTCAAATGAGGGATGAGGGAGAAACAATCCTGCACTCTTCCTCATTATTATCATTTAACTTCCCCCTTGGCTCTTCTGTTGCTGGGGTGGTTGTGTAGGTTTTATTTAGTGCCCTCCTCAAATTTGGCTGCCCTCGTAAACGTGTCGCCACCCTTTGCAAATTCCATAAAGACATACAAGCTATGATCCTCACCAACAGCGCCTCCATAAACCCATTCTCACTGCCTAACCCACTTCTTCGGCTTCCTCACTGGAATATCACATTTGACCTCTCGTAAATTACGCTCCGCCATGGAGATAATCTGCCACACAGACACAAAACTATTCAGTTCAGGGAGTTTTGAGTTCAAAACCAAAGCTATTCCAACTTCAGTCATAGAGCTTCATTGCTCAGACATATATATGAGTGCATTGCACTCACTCAGAACCTGAGCTCCAGGCCATTGTCAGCTCCTCTGAAACATGTGGGGAAATGATCTTTTTACTCAACTCCGGGAATTCTTACAGGTAGCTCCTACAGCACAACAAATGAATGAGACCAAATCCTCCATCAACAAACCCTCAATCTCCTTCACCTCCCCTCGCCCCCCCCACCCCCACCCCCACCCAGCAGCGGCACCACCACCACTTCAATTAAGACGAATGGCAAAATCTGGGAAAATGTGGACAGTTTTCCCGCCTTTGTCTCAATGACACAGGTCATTATCACCACTTCCAATGTTCTGGCTCACTCTGCATGCGTGCCTATAACATGCATGACCTTTCCCTTGTCGGGAGCAAGGGAATTGGCGGGGGTGGGGGGTGGGAATGGGGTGGGGGTGGTGTTGGTGGGAGCACATCGGCGACTTGCTGTAAAAGTCTTCGACAACACACAAAGGGTATCTTCTTTAGAATGATAACAAGGAGAAGGGGCTTCAGTCATGTGGAGGGATTAGAGATGCCATCATTGTTCTGGTTAAAGCAGAGGAAATTAAAGGCAGACCTAATAGAGATAATGAAAATTCTGAGGAGTTTTGATAGAGCTATTAATTCATTAGTTCTCCTGACAAGTGGGACAGTAACCAGAGGTCAAAGATTAAAAATAATCAGTAAGTGAAAATATGGGGATTTCTTTTCACATATGGTTATGATCTGGAATGCTCAACTGGAAAAAGTGGTAGCTAGAGATTCTACAGAAATTTTTAAAAGGTAATTGGACACGTACTTGTAGGTGAATACTCTGTATGGTTATGAGGAAAAGACAATTGGTGTGGGATTAAACTGGACTTCCTTTTCATGCTATCCTCCCAAATCTGCTCTATTTCCTACCACAGCCCAGTAGCAAGTGCCTGCTTCTATTCTCCTACCAGCCACGGTACCTGTCACTGCTGGTACATCCCAGGATTCCTGGCACCCATGCCATTTTAAAAACCATAGCTGTGCAGCAGGACCTGACCGTCACTGACAGTGCAGAGCTACCCCAGCAGTTCCTGCGAATAGCTGTAGAGGTATCAGACAAAGGGAGGTTGCTGGTCCACTTTGCAGACAGTGACCTGGGAGACTTGGTGAATGAGGTGGTGCAAAGGTTGGGGACTGGTCTTCATCATCTAACATAGCAAAGATGAGCGGGAAGCCAGAGGACTAGGAAACTTTTAAAGAGTAACAGAGGATAACTAAGAAGGCAATACGCGGAGAAAAAAATGAGGTAAGAAGGCAAACTGGCCAAAAATATAAAAGCTTTTTTAGGTATGTGAAAAGAAATATAAATAGTTAAGACTAAAATTGAGCTCTTGAAGACAGAAACGGGTGAATTTATTGTGGGAACAAGGAAATGGCGGAAGAGTTGAATAGGTACTTTGGATCTATCTTCACTGGGGAACACTCAAGTAATCTCCCAGATGTAATAATGGCTGAAGGAGCCAGGGTAATGGATGAACTGAAGGGAATTTGTATTAGGCAGGAAATGGTGTTGGAGAGACTGTTAGGTCTGAAGGCTGATAAATCCCTGGGACCTGATGGTCTGCATCCCAGGGTACTTAAGGAGGTTGCTCTAGAAATTGTGGGCGCATTGGTAATAATTTTCCAATGTTCTATCGATTCAGGATCATTCCTGCAGATTGGAGGGTTGCTAATGTTGTCCCACTTTTCAAGAAGGGAGGGAGAGAGAAAACAGGGAATTATAGACCGATTAGCCTGACGTTAGTGGTGGGAAAGATGCTGGAGTCAATTATAAAAGTTAAGATTACAACTCATTTGGATAGCAGTAACAGGATAGGTCAGAGTCAGCATGGATTACGAAGGGGAAATCATGCTTGTCTAATCTTCAGGTATTTTTTGCAGATGTAACTATGAAGATGGACAAGAGAGAGCCAGTGGATGTAGGACACATGGTATTGGGGGCAAGATACTGACTTGGGTTGAAAATTGGCTGGCTGACAGGAAGCAAAGCGTAGTGATAAACTGGTCCTTTCGGATCAGTGGGGTACCACAAGGTTTGGTGCTGGGACTGCCGCTGTTTACAATATGTATCAATGATATAGATGAAGGCATTAAAAGTAATATTAGCAAATTTGCTGATGACACAAAGCTGGGTGGCAGGGTGAAATGTGAGGAGGATGTTATGAGAATACAGGGTGACCTGGACAGGCTAGGTAAGTGGATGGATGCATGGCAGATTCAGTTTAATGTGGATAATTGTGTGGTTATCCATTTTGGTGGCAAGAACAGGAAGGCAGATTACTATCTAAATGGAGTCAAGTTAGGTAAAGGGGAAGTACAACGAGATCTAGGTGTTTTTGTGCATCGGTCAATGAAAGCAAGCATGCAGGTACAGCAGGCAGTGAAGAAAGCTAATGGCATGCAGGCCTTCATAACAAGAGGAATTGAGTATAGGAGCAAAGAGGTCCTCCTACAGCTGTATAGGGCCCTGGTGAGACCACACCTGGAGTATTGTGTGCAGTTTTGGTCTCCAAATTTGAGGAAGGATATTCTGGCTATTGAGGGAGTACAGCGTATGTTCACGAGGTCAATTTCCGGAATGGCCAGACTATTATATGTTGAAACATTGGACCGACTGGGCTTGTATACAGTTGAGTTTAGAAAGGTGAGAGGGATCTGATTGAGACGTATAAGATTATTAAAGAATTGAACACTCTGGATGCAGAAAGCATGTTTCCACTGATGGGTGAGTCCAGAACCAGAGGACTCAATTTAAAAATAATGGGTAGGCCATTTAGGACAGAGTTGAGGAGAAACTTCTCCACCCAGAGAGTGCCCTCACTCTCACCAACTCTCACCAACTCACCAACTCTCACCAGCCTCACCAAGTCTCTGGATACCTTCAAGAAAGAGATGGGTAGAGCTTTTAAAGAGAGTAGAGTCAAGGGTTATGGGGATAAGGCAGGAACAGGATACTGATTGTGGATGATCAGCCATGATCATAATGAATGATGGTGCTGGCTCGAAGGGCCGAATGGCCTACTCCTGCACCTATTGTCTATTGTCTATCCCCCAGGACTGGTACGTATATGGAATAAGCTGCCAGAGGAAGTGGTGGAAGCTGGTACAATTGCAACATTTAAAAGGCATCTGGATGGGCATATGAATAGGAAGGGTTTGGAGGGATATGGGCCAGGTGCTGGCAGGTGGGACTAGATTGGGTTGGGATATCTGTTCAGCATGGATGAGTTGGACCGAAGGGTCTGTTTCCATGCTGTACATCTCTATGACTCTATGACTGGCAGAGGAGGCCACGACACCAGGTTGAAACTCATCACCTGCGTCAATGCCTAACAGTTCTGCAAGACCTTCTCTGCTCTGTCACGTTAAGTGTCACCATCTTGTCTCTGGTAATTCAAACTCACTCTGTCTCTGCTCTTGCACCCAGCCCTCACCAAGGTCTACTACTCTCACTATTGCTTGCAACAACTTTCCTCACTGGCTTCCTTCCAACCCCAGTTGCCTACATTGCCAACCCTGCATGGCCTATGTGCTGTTGATTCACTCACTGGGGGCACCTCGCCATCTAACCATCACCTGCACCAGCACTAATTGCTGTGCCACACATTTCCATTTCACTCAATCCCTCCTTTTCTCTCATTCCAGGTCAGAACAACCCACAACAGGGTATAGGCAGCCAAGTCCAATGGTCAGTTACTCCTTCAAGGAGAAGGTCCTAGCTCTGGCCAGTGAGGACCATGACATTTCATGTCGGGATCAGAAACCTCCATGTCCCGGCAACCACCTAAAAATCACTGTCTAGTGCTCTGTTAGTCGCCCATTACTGCCACGTGAATGTACTGTTAACATGCCTGATTGGTTTGGCCATTGGCGATATGGCCCAGGTCACTGGCGCTCAGAGGACTGCCAGAAACAAGGCATTTGCTCAGCATCAGGCAGGAGAGTACCCCTCAATGGTGGCAATTAACACCATCATACAAATGTAGAGAGGAGACACAGGCATAGCTGGCAGAGATAGTGGGCAAACTGACTCACACTGGCCATTAACACAATGTGTACTGTGTTGCCTCTGGAATGTAAACATCTCACTGTCTCCATCAACAGGTTGGTAGCTGCCATGGAGAACCAGATCCAACATAGTCTGCTGGATATGCATAAACCCTACACTCCATTACTCTAGGTATTGCTGCTCAGTATCAAGGACAAAGTGACAGGGCGAATGAGGGACCTTGACCTCACTTCAGATGCTTCTGCCTCTCAAGGGTGGAACCAATGCAAGGGGGAACCACATACAAGTCTCCAGAATTTTCTCTCAAGGTACTCTAAAGTGACTGCGCCTTCTGGCTCCACCCAGCCAGTCACCTGTAGTCCTGTCTCTGGGCAAGACACACTAAGTATGTCCCTCTGGCCATGAATGCCCCTGGAGTTGCCCAACCAGAGCTGTCCAAGGCCAATGGACTTCACTGTAGGTTCCCTCCACGCCAGCTGTAGACCTTGAGTATTGGGAGAGGGAGAAAGAAGAAAATATCTGAGGGCACATAGTTGGCGTAAGTGACACAGTAGGAAAATGCTTAAGGTTCAGATTCAGTACTGTGTGGGTATATGTGCAAGGCTGATACCCTTTGAAGGACCTCAAAAGTGAAGCCTCCTCCCTTGGAGATCTAAAAATGTACTCCAACCACTCCAGCTGTGGTGCAGCCATTTTCAGCTTCTTTGTACACTTTGTAACAACTATGCCAACCATGAGAAGCTGTGATGTCTAAGGTACAAAGGTGACTAGTCAATATTTCTTTGACTGTTATCTTCACAGCACGCTAACTCTGCAATCCAGGCTGGAACACATGAGAACGGCCAGTCCATTTTACTCTCCATTAGAATTGAATCTGGATTTTTTAACCCCTTTCTGGAAAAACAAAAAACTGTAAATGTTTGGGACAGGGTTGAATCGCTATTGAACAGGACCTTATCAATATGATGTTTCTTTGACACCACTGAGTTTTACATCCCATCAGTCCCATGCAGAATTTTTGCCCGTGGATCATTGAATTTACACCTGTACTTATTTTGCCTCTGTAGCATTCCTCTTGAAAAAAATATTTTGAAATTAAGGTATAAAAATTACCCTTAGTGTTTTGGGGTTCTGACCTGTCATTGTAATAACATAATGAAAACATGATTGACATTTTCATGATGTTCTAACATTCGCTATGGAGATTTCAACTAGAAGATTGACCTTTTGGGTTATGTTCTAGGCTGGCACTGTCTAATATATAACCATATTCTCAAATCAGAGCCATTATTATCTTCACAATCTTTAAAAATAACATTGGTGAGGAAGACAAGATGATTGGAAAAGAAAACTAGGTCAGCTTTAATTTGATAAAAACTGTCCTAAAATATAATCACCTGTAATCGAACTTTAGCGAAAAGCAACAAGCGTAGGTCACATTTTTCATGTCAAAAGCATCACAAGGGGATTTAAAGAAGGCCTGGATTGTTTGCGGTGATTCAGCAGCCGTCTTGAGTATTTCTGGCAAAGCTTCAAATTTTTTGTGACTGCCAGGAAATCCTTTTACTAATCCATCACAGAAAGTTGAAGAAAAAATGTTGCTTCCAGATTTTAAAAAAAGGGCAGAGTTTTAAGTGAACAGAGTATCAGTTTTCTTAGCTTCATCGTACCTTTAGAATGGCTCGATTCAGAGTTCAGTAGAATGTTATGTGGCAAGAAGCAACTGAAAAGTTTCTCTAGTCACATGTTTCGATAGAGGTAGAGTCAGTAATTGAATAGACCCTTTTTATCGTTGTAAATTTGTTTAACTAGACGATGAGATTATGTTGTCTGTTCATGATGTAAATCCCATGATTTCAGTTAAGCTTTTAAGAAATGAAAACTCTCTTGGGTCTTTTTGAAATAATTTAGTTGTCATTCAATAGAAAGCACGGCAAACACCATATGTTCCTTTACCTTGAAAATTCTGCTTGTATTTCTCTTCCAGATGCAATTATTTCCACTTTCTTCTTTTTTTCTCTCTCTCTTTACTGTCATCTCCATTCCCCAGAGAAATTTCTTGCATCTGAAGGAGGGAATTTCTCTGGGGAATTCCAGCTCACCTGCCAAAGCCCAGAGAAGTGACATTGATGTTGTTTATCCAGGATTTCTGGGTATCTTCTGCCCTAGGTACATAGATTATCGGGAGAACTGCAGCAGAAATTCACACCCATTATGTACTGGGAAAAGGCAAGACAAAATGTTAAAGAATCAATTGATTTTGGGAACACAGATTTTTGTCTTGATCATCACAATGAGGTCAAACTTACTTACCAGATATCCAAAGCAATGAACTTCTGGGAGATGTCTTTCTTTTGACTAGATTATTTGGACCTTGGTTAACTATTGCATTTTATTAACTTGTCAATCTTGCAAAACGATGCGGATTAGGCTGAACCGTGTCAAACATTTATTCGTTGAGCCACTCGAGGAGCTCGTAATAGAATGTTTCTCTCTTTGCCCAGGGGAACTTCTTTGGAATTGAGATGGTACCAAGATAATTTGCTTGACAATGGAAAATTGGTTTTGATTCAAACTCTCTGGTAGCCTTAGTAATCAAATATCTAAGCTAAGGAACTCAGAAGTATCTTAAGGCACTATCATTGATTGATTAGCCAACTTGGACTCATTTATGGAAATTGAGAGAACAAATTGGTGGTTGGTATTCTAGTGCATGTGTCTAAATAATCCTGAAATAGAAAGCACTAACACAAAAGATGGTCTTAGTTGGAAGAACAGCGGGAAGCTTACTGGTGTAAGAGTCCAGCTGCTTAAATTCCAGTAACACCACTACACATACTTATGCTTAACTCAACTTTGGCTGCTACGCTTGCATCTAAACTGTTGAGAATTCTGTAAGTCGAGCATGTACCTACTGTCCACTTTACATTCCACAAACAGAAATCATGTGCATCTGAATTTCTCACCAGTTTGATTTGAATTTCTTGCATGTGGTAATGGAAGCTTTCAAAGCTGACCTACAAATTTAATGGTTAGAATTAACTGCATTCTATTTACATCCAGTTTGTTCATTATGGGCGATGTCTGTCATAACCAGCTAGTAATACAGAGCAAATATCATTTTGGAACTTTCACTCTCATAATGATTAAACAACTTCATCTCTGATGTCGGATGGTTTTTCAAATAATAGGAAAAACAAAGCAGCAGTCGAGAAATGTGCTAACTGGGTGGTTTCTTGCCTCTTCACTTGCTGTTAGCATGATAGTTTCACATACACTTTCAATAAGATGTCTGTCTGAGGAAATATTACAGAGTGAATACATGTGTCAACTGTGCCTACTTGAGCATACCATGTCTATAATTTAAAACCCTTTCTCTTTTATTAAATTTCACACAGTTGAAAAGAAATATAATTTTTCTAACTGCAAATTCAATTGATATTGTGAATTTAAAAGCAGCAGAAGAATACTAGTCTTAATTTTTGTTTGTAATTTCCTACCGCTCTTGTATTGCTGAGAAAGGAAGGTCTGGAAATTAAATTGGTAGTTCTATTACTTGAAAACTGATCTAAATGACAGAGCTCCATCTTTAAATCTGGACTTGTTTGCATGTGTGGGCAATACTGAAACCAAGTGTTCTCTTCGCTCAGTTTTAATCTTTGTTAATTAAGTATACATATTGATTTTGAACTCATTGTCCAATTGTCTTTTCTTATTTTCACACATTATTGTAATTATTCTTATTATAGATTCCAGCCTTCAGCTAATTTAAATAACTCTGTGTGATATTAAGAAACTACTGAAAGCCACTGGATGCTGCAAAGACTATGGACCCTAACAAACTGCTGGCAAGAAGACTTGTGCCCCAGAACTTGCTGTGCCCCTATGCAATCTGATCCCCGACAGCTACAACACTGGAACATGGTATCTACTAACAAGGCAGAAAAGTGACCAACTATATCTTGTCTACAAAAAGCAGAACAATTTAACCTGGCCAATTACAGTCTCATCAGAATCCTCCCAATCAACAGTAAAGTAATGGAAGAGGTCATCAACATTGCTACCAAACAGCACTTGCTTAGCAAGAACCTGCTCAGTTTAGGTTCATTCAAGGGCCAGCTCCTGACCCCATTACAGCCTTAGTTCAAGTGGACAAAATGGCTGAATTCCAGAAGTGAGGTGAGAATGACTATCGTTGACATCAAGTCCTTGTTTGATCGAATGTGGCATCATGAAGGCTTAGGCAAATTAGAGTCAATGGGAATTGGGGAAACATTGCTTCTGGTTGAAACATAGCGAATGGAACAGGGCTGTAGTTGTTAGAGGTCACTCATCTCAACTCTCAGTCATTCTGCAGGAGTTCCTCACAGTAGTTTCCCAGGCCCAAACATCTTCAGCTGCTTCCTCAATGAGATTCTCTCCATCATATTTTGAGGAAGTTAACAAAAAGATTAATGATGGCAGTGCAGTAGATGTTGTTTACTTGGATTTTAGTAAAGCCTTCGACAAGGTTCTGCTTGGTAGTCTAATTAATTATGTTAGGTCACATGGGATTCTAGGTGAGCATCCATGGAGAGAAAGCAAGGTAACGTTCAAGTCTAGATAACTCTTCATCAGGCTAAATGAAGAGCATCTAGATTCAAAACATTAGCTTGATCTCTCTCCATGGATGGTGCCTGACCCACTGTGATCTCCAGGATTTGTTGTTTCAGTACAAATTCCAATACCTGCAGTAATTTGCTCCTATATTATGAACTCTGTCAAACTGCATGATCAACTCTATTTCAATTAAAAGTCCAGGAGGATATACAAGGAGCAGCACCAGGTGATACCTAAAAAGAAGGAATTAAACTGTGAAGTGACAAATGGAATACCTTGTGGAATAGTGGAAAGAGCATGCAATAGACAGGGCTAAGTGATTCCCAAACTAGTGGATCAGATCTAAACTCTGCAGGCCTGTCACACCAAGATATTGGACAATGAAACAGCTCACTGGTTGCGTCACCTGAACATTCTGAATCTGCAGCCTTTTTTTACCTGGACAAACAGAGCAGCCAGTACATATGAGCACCACACTTGCATGTTCCCCTTCACACCTCACACAATCCTGACATAAAGGTATGTCACTGTTTCTTCCTGGAATCTTTATCTAGCAGGGTTGGGGGTGTACTTACAGCACATCGACTAAAATGATTCAAGAAAGCAATTATCTCCATCTTCTCAAAGGTAATTAGGGATGGGCAATAAATTCTGGCTCACATACTATGAAATAAAAAAAAGTGCCACATGTTAAAGAGACATTACAACCTGGTAAAAACACATCCTTTAGGATTAATTATAAGATTCATATACACAATCATTGGTTGTATCAGCCATTGTGAAACAAGCTTTTACGTGGAATAAATGTGCATTAATTGTGAAATTAATTGTGCTACCATGCCTGACACGAACATTGGTATTAATTCTGTCAGCAAAGAGAAGAATTGTTAATTCTCAAACAGAGTCACTATAGGGAACTTGAATTACAATTTTCTCCATAGGCACAGATCAGCTATTCAACATCCTGAGATTCCTCAACTAGTGACTCTGTCGGGCCTAGAAGGAAAGTCACCAATGTACGACTCAAAGCAAGGGTTGATTGTTTGTTTAAATGGTGGCCAAAATGATACAGCTATTTCAAGCTTTGCCTTTTAACCCAAGCAACACAATAAGCACAGATGGTAGGAATTACCATTTCCTGTCTGAGGACTGGTAAATATCATAAGTGAAATGGGCTCAAGCAACCACCATGTATTGAGCAAAACTACCCTCAGATTTGGAAAATGGAACAATAGTAATGACTAACAGAGAGTAGGCTTCAGGCCATTAGAATGTTTTTTCTATTTGGATGACTGAAGTTGGTCTGATAAGTCTAATGCTTTGAAGTTGCAAATGTGCTGTAGCCCCCCTGATACATTCTGCTTCAATTACATGAGTGGCAATACTATTCTCATTCTTCAGTAGTTTGATAATTACCCACAGAAGTTAAAAATAATAGGCAAAATGTTCAATGCGCTTCGATGTTTATACTGGCACCCTGGGTTAGGGAGGGCATGGTTGGATAGTTATACTGACACCTTAGATTCGGAAGGGGGAACAGTTCCTGATTACAGTGCTGCAGGGAGTTTATGTTTGTGAATGCTGCATGAAGATAGATGCAATCTTGATTGTATTATCCCCATTATCAAAAAATTGACTTGTACTGTGAAGACTCACACATACATAATTGTGGAACCAGCTGGTTATGAGCATATGTAGAACAATAGAGAAGTATCAAAACCTTCTGCAGAGGAAAGGAGAGGACATAAGAGACAAAGAAAACTAATTAGAATATTAAATAAAATTCTCACTTTTGTTTTTGTGACGATTTCAAACAAGTCAAGTATTGAAAGATCTAGACAATGCACTTATTGAATAGATTGTAACAGAAAATAGGAAACAATATTATTGTCTAGGTTGGTGAATCTGCTGCTTTCTATTCTCACAAAACAAAATCTATTTCTTTCACCTTCCCTTTATAGCCTGTATCTGTGCCTCTTTCTAGCTTCCTTCTCATCTCCCTTCTTGTCCTTCCAGTTCAACTCACCTTGTGTTCCCTTAACTCCATTCCCACTAAGATTCTTTTCTTGGTTCCCATATCCTAGCTAACTTAAGATTCTGTCCCAAGGTACTTGTACCTAAGATGACACCTTGTATGGTGACTTTATACACTTTTCACTGTTCTCCTGTACTTTTGTACCCGAGTACATGTGACATAGTACATAGAACATTACAGCGCAGTACAGGCCCTTCTGCTCTCGATGTTGTGCCAACCTGTGAAACCAATCTGAAGCCCATCTAACCCACACTATTCCATTAGGATCCATATGTTAATCCAATAACCATTTAAATGCCCTTAAGTTTGGTGAGTCTACTACTGTAGCAGGCAGTGTATTCCACACCTGTACTACTCTCTGAGTAAAGAACTGACCTCTGACATGTGTCCTATGGCTATCACCCCTCAATTTAAAGTCATGTCCCCTTGTGCTAACCATCACCATCCAAGGAAAAAGGCTCTCACTGTCCACCCTATCTAATCCTCTGATCATCTTTTATGTCTCTATTAAGTCATCTCTCAACCTTCTTCTCTCTGATGAAAATAACCTCAAGTCCCTCAGCCTTTCCTCATAAAACCTTCCCTCCATACTGGCAACATCATGGCAAATTTCCTCTGCACTCTTTTCAATCCTTCCTATAATGCAGTGACCAGAACTGTATGCAATACTCCAAGTGTGGCTTGGAGTCAAAATTAAAATCAAACAATTCTAAAAAGTTCCCATAAGAAGTCATCTCTTATTTCTCTCTACCAATATTGTCTGACCTGCTGAGTATATTTGACATTTTACGTTTTTGTTTGAGAATTCCAGTATCTGCTGTATTTTGCTATTATTGATAGATGCTATTAGAGATAGCCCCACAATTAAATCCCCCATCATCTCCTCATTGAGTACACACCATCAAATTCACAATTCCACTGTCCTGTTTCCAACTTTTGTTTTCTCTTCAAAGTCTTTGACCATATTATCGCCTTTTAGTTCCATCTGTATTTTCAAGCTGCTATCTGTGTACATTCTACTCATTGAATTTTTTTCTCCTCCCACAGGACTGAAATGGTCCTAATATTTGTGTAATGGGTTTAGGACCATGGAACACCTTTTATAATGTTGCAGAGCTCCTTCCCATAGGATATTAAGAGCGCAATGAGCATGGAGTTTGTTAAGTGAGGAGTAGATAGATTGAAGATGGAAGATTGTTAGACTGTGGCTAACATTCTTTCAACGATATAATAATTAAGCTCTGAGCCTAGTATATCTCAGATTACCAAGTATAATTATTTTGTGTTAACCTGCAATGAATAGAGTTCTACAGATGTCTAAGCTTGAAGATAGTTCTTAATCTTGTCTTCCTCGTAATCAGTCTGTTTTGAGTCCAAAACCTCAGGTGTGGCTATAAACCGCACACTAAAAGACTAATCAATATCACTGACATCGATGTGCCTGTGGACCATTGTCCCTCGTCATTCCTGACAACTTCTCTATACCATTTAAAATGGTTAATCATCCTGTTCCCAAACAATACCTCTCCTTTATCGTATGGATGGTCAGCAGCACTTTGTTCCTACTCATCAGATCAAAGTCCGAGCAGCTCCATCAATGTGTTTTCAGATATGCCATTCACTAGTTCCTGTTATCTCACTGCTACCAAACCCAAATGAGAAGCATCCTTAAAGGACCAACAGCCTTATTATTCAATAAAGTCAAATAATGGGATAATTACTATCAATATTTCACCTGAAATTAAAACATATTAATGTACAAAAAGTCTACCTTTCATCTGGGATTTATTACTCAAAAGCAGCTTGGTGACTGTCCCCCAGATGGAATGACCAGCATTTTACCTGGACAATCAAATCGTGAAGCCAGCAGGGACAATCCCAAAAACAAGCTATGCAAGAGAAACGGTCCCGAGATAGGATGGGGTCGGGGGGATGTACAATGGGTGAAAGTGCGGATGTCAAGCATTTTCAGTGTTTGCCTTATTTTGCTCCCATTGATTTGAAGGGGAAGCATGTTCTACTTTGTTACTGAACATATTATCAAATCTTAGAGGTAAAAACAATGACTGCAGATGCTGGAAACCAGATTCTGGATCAATGGTGCTGGAAGAACACAGCAGTTCAGGCAGCATCCGAGGAGCTTCAGCAAAATCGACGTTTCGGGCAAAAGCCCTTCATCAGGAATAAAGGCAGAGAGCCTGAAGTGTGGAGAGATAAGCTAGAGGAGGGTGGGGGTGGGGAGAAAGTAGCATAGAGTACAATAGGTGAGTGGGGGAGGAGATGAAGGTGATAGGTCAGGGAGGAGAGGGTGGAGTGGATAGGTGGAAAAGGAGCTGGACAGGTCGGACAAGTCCGGACAAGACAAGGGGACAGTGTTGAGCTGGAGGTTTGAAACTAGGATGAGGTGGGGGAAGGGGAAATGAGGAAGCTGTTGAAGTCCACATTGATGCCCTGGGGTTGAAGTGTTCCGAGGCGGAAGATGAGGCGTTCTTCCTCCATGCGTCTGGTGGTGAGGGAGCGGCGGTGGAGGAGGCCCAGCACCTCCATATCCTCGGCAGAGTGGGAGGGGGAGTTGAAATGTTGGCCCACGGGGCGGTTTGGTTGATTGGTGCGGGTGTCTCGGAGATGTTCCCTAAAGCGCTCTGCTAGGAGGCGCCCAGTCTCCTGATGAAGGGCTTTTGCCCGAAACGTCGATTTTGCTGAAGCTCCTCGGATGCTACCTGAACTGCTGTGCTCTTCCAGCACCATTGATCCAGAATATTATCAAATCTTGCCTATCTCAGTTCTAATTCATCAATGGGCGAAGGAGATGAGAACTGGGATGCAGTCATCAGACCTGAAAGAGCAGGAAGCTTTGCTATTGAATTATGGTATCAGTGTGATGGTGAACAGTGAAATGGGTGTAATAGATCATGATGTTGAATTAGTTTGGGTGGAAATAAGGGATAGAAGTCATGAGTGGGAATTGTCTAGGGCTTCCAAAGAGTTGGTTCACTGTAGATAAAGCATAAAGCATGTAAGAGGGTCACTACAATTAGCTTGGATGATTTTAATCTGGATATTGACTGGGCAAGACTAATATGGAAGGCCATTCTGTAAATTGAATCAGCGCTTGTTTCTTGGAATAGTACATTGTAGAATCTATCAAAAAATAGTCTATTTTATCTAAAAGTGTGTTACAAGATAGGATTAATAAGAAATCTTATGGTTAAGGATCCTCTGGGATTAACGATCATGACATAACAGAATTTTAAATGCAGTTTGAGGGGAGCAACTGAGGTCTTGAACCAGCATCCTCACTATAAATAAAGGAAATTACAGAGATATAAAAGCAGGCTGGCCATATAAACTAGGAAAAAAACTTAGTGGATGAGCAGTAGCAGGCAATTAAGCAGATATTTCATGATACTTGGTAAAAATTTATTCCAGATATAAAGAAGAACTGGACAAGAAAGGTGAACCGCTCATGGTAAACAAGGATGGTCAGGGCGAGTCCCGAAATAAAAACTAAGGCATATGAAGCAGCAAAGTCTTGTGGTCAACCTGTAGGATTGGGAACTCTTCAGATACCAGCAGTGAATCACGAAAAACCTATTAAAGGAGGACAAGTTGATTACAAAAGTAAATTGGCAAGAAGTATAAAAAGCAACAGCAAGAGGTATATAAAGAAACCTATTAGTATATAAAGAGAGTTACCAAAGTAAAGTGTGGGACTCTTGGATGATGCAATTGGGGAATTCATAACAGGGAACTGGGAAATAACAAATAATTACAAGCAATACTTTACAATTGTCTTCACATTGGAATGAGACAATAAACAACTCAAAAACAACAAAGAACTTGGAATTGGAGATGGTGCAAAACAGTTTAGGCATCTGTTCATTAGAGTTCAGAGGCATGAGGGGTGGTCCTATTGAAAGAAATAGGATACCAAAGGGGCTTGACATGGTAAATTTTGCGAAGATGTTTCCACTAGTCAGGAAACATGAACTAGGGATATAGTTTGAGAATAAAGGCACTCTCAAAATGCCCATTACAACAAAGATTCAAAGGAATTTCTATTCCCAAATGGTAGTGAACTTTTAGAATCCTCTGCCCCAGAGAGTTGTGGGGTAAGATCACTGAAGAGTTCGGTGTATTCTTGAAATATCAGGAGGTTGAGGGCTGTGATGAGCTGACATAAAAGAGAAGTTGAGACCTTCAGCAGATCAGCCATGATCTTGTTGAATGATAGGAGGTTTGAAGGACTGAATGGCCTACTCTTACTGCTATTTCTTTAGTTCGTCAGTTCCATAGATAGCAGATCAGCAGCAAATTGCGAAGAGTTCAATAAAGGGAGTACAGCAAACTATAAACATGCTTTTGCTAAATTAATGGTCCTTTTAATGGAATTCAGCAACAAGTAGCTGGTGATGTTCTCTAAATGTCATGGATTAGAAGTTGGATTTTGAGTAAATAGCATGTTTGTGTATAATGTCCCCATTTGATGTTCGATCCTTGCAAGATTTTGCCACCGTATTCAAAGAAAAGATATAAAATGAAGGCTTGCTCTCTGATTCTGCTTAATTGTGTGGAATGGTACAAATAAACTGCAACATATCATATTTAATTAGATTTACTATTACTGTATGGAGCAGAATATGCTTTTTGGGTGACAGTAACATCAATGGAAAGTAATTGTGCAAAATAAGCCATTTAGCTGACTACTACTTAAAATGTTAGGAGGCAGACTATTCATATGCCATGGCTCAATAACCATTAAAGTGAGCAGCTTCACATCTGATTAATGACTTCAGTTACCAAACGCAAAATCCCATCCCATTCTTACAGGGAGTAGAACCACATGTCAGCTCAATAGTAGCATGTCATCCTGGAGCGTATTATTTATTTACCAGTTTCAAAACTAGAAACATATGAGAATAGTTAGTGCCTTCATGTTTTTTAAGCTGTTACATAGTTGGAAAAAAGTTGTATGAAATGTGAACTGACTGACCAATTTCTGTAGTTTGTCATGTGTTTATTCATACATTTCGCGAGAACAAATGGGTTTGATTCTGCCTCATTTTCAGCGTAAAATATCCCAAGTTGTTAATGAACCAGGATAAAGTATGTAATCATTTGATATATAATGAATATAAGACTTCACAAAGACCTCAATGTTAGCTTGTGCTTTACTGTTAATTTATTACCTTTTCAAAATTGCAATTTGAAAACCATATATAGTTACTAAATGTCAGCCATTCATAGGCTGATTATGGGGGCTGTTTTTGAATTGCTCACCAGGCTTTTCACTAGCCCTCCAGAATGGAACTTCTTACAGTGACCAACTACCACTCTGAGTATAAATACACATGATTATATATAATTTCTTTGAATGAGACAGAGGTTTCTGAACATCATCTGACAGAGGAAAAAGGTCTTATTCCACCTTTCCCTTTCATGTCAGCTTTTAGCACAAGAAAACAAAACTGTCAGCCAAATCTAACATTGCTAAGAATTTCCACCATCTGCCACAGTCCGATATTTGTCCAAAAGTTTTCAAACAGCGTTTTGTTTCCTTGCTAGTCTGGAGCATTTCATATTGTATGAAAAGGGTTAATGTAGATAACAGATGGACCACCACCATCTATGATGTATTAGCCTGCCATGGTACACTGAGTTACAAGCATCAACCTCTTTCAGCATCAGGTCTAGGTGTCAGGAAATGCCTCTTAATGTACGACAACAGATCTCCCTCATAAATAAGATGATATCTAGTATATATACAGGCTGGTTTATAGATTACCATATTCTTTTCATCTGTTTAGCTCTTAGCAGCACTTGTGTTTTTAAGCTTTCTACTCAAAACACACAGGCACTTCCATACAACAAAACAGATTCTCCACTGAGTAGTGCATGTGCCAAACTATACCACAATCTACTATCCAGAGCTTTAGACTACAATGTGCATCCAACTCAGACTTCCCAAGTGTTCCAATCTTATGTTCACAGTTATGAAATTTCTATATGGCACCTTTAAAGGCACAAAACATCCCAAAGTGTTGTGCAGAAATATTATAAAGTAACATTTGACACCAACCCCCAGTAGGTAACTTTAGGGCAGATATGAGCTCCAATAATGAGCAACTAAAATCCAAAAATGCTCAAGAGGCCAAAATTAGATGTGTGCAGATATTTTAGGGGATGGTGGAGCTGATGGAAATTACAGAGATAAGGAATAGGTGGGTCATTAAGTCTTACTGGGATTTAAACTGAGGCATTGTTTGATTGGGAGCCAGTGCACGTTAACAAACACTAAGATGTTGGGCGGACAGGATTTGGTGTGAGTTTGGACTTGGGGAGACAAGTTTGTGGAGGGCTAAATGTGGGAGACTAGTTGGGAATGTCAAGAACTAACAGTGAGGGTTTCAGCAGCAGGTAAGCTAAGACAGAGATAATAATGGGATGTGATCAAGTATCCAATGATTATGAGAATGAATGATCAGTTTGGTTAGCTTCCCACCTTGCCTGAAAGTTTTGCGAGTCTCCGTTGATTTAACCAATGCTTTGCATTCAGATAGCATCTTTGATTACTTAAGATTGTGAAGCAATGGCTTATGTCTTAATTTCACTATGGGACAGGTAAGAAGGTGGGCCCCAAGTCTTTCACAGGTGAAACTACCAAATCCTATTTTGTTCATGTTTCTCTGAACCACATACAAGCCATCTTGCCAACTGGCTCATAACCAATATTAAATGAAAATCTTTCACGATAGAAAAACACTGGATTCAGGAGGTGAGCCACACTTGTTACCTCAAAAACCAATACTAGAATAGTCATGATTGAAATTATGGTGACCGAAGGCAGCTCACTTTCACCTCCACAACAGCAGCTTGGGTTTTGAAATGAACGCTGGGCTTGCCAGCAATGCTCACGTTCCATAAATGAATAAAAAAAGAGTTGGGAAAGCAGGTGGGATTTGCGGGCAATTAGTTCTGAATGTTAATAAGTTGCACAGAAGGTCCATTAGGTGAGGGAACACCCACCATGCTGTTAAGAAGGGAGTTCCAGGATTCTGATCCAGTGACAGTGGAGAAGCAGTCATATAGTTTCAAGTCAGGATAATATATGTCTTGGAGGTGATCTTGTAGTGCTGGTGATGCCTTGCATCCTTTGCCCTTGTCCTGATTGGTGAGGTGAGGTGTCATTCTCCTGAAATTGTCCCACAATTGAATGGCTTGCTAACACAGGAAGTTGCCATTTACACAGGATTGCAGAAAGTGACTGATTTCCAATAATGAGTCAATCTCTTCTCGAGGCGTGAGATTATGAAAACACATTTAAAGATAGGAAAAAAATCACAATGATCTACTTCAATGTTCATTTAATTTAAACAATAGAGAACAATTTGGATATAAATATAATGCCTTTAAGAGCCATACGACATCCCAAAATGCTTCACAGCATTTCTTGTCATCCAATTCCAGATGACCTCTGACAGTAGGAATTTCATGGCTTCAGTTGATTACTCACTACTTATTGGGGAAAGCCCTGCCAGATCCATCCCATTCTCCCGAAAAATATCCCATCCACAAGTTGATGCTAGTAAACTGGCACACCAGCTGGTGGCATGAAACCCCGTGCTTGCTTGTCACCAGTGGTCACTTTTCTTGCATTGGTGAAAGGATTACACCAATGGATATCTTTTAGCAAGAATTTGGAAAATAGAATAAAGTATTTCTGAGGTTGTTTCCCTCTTATTGTTTTAACAAACTCAGAAGCCCAAAAGTCTGTGACGCTTAAATAGAAATTTTTATTAACATTTTAAATAATAAAAGCTATAAATATTTAACCATAACTATTTAACACTAGGTAAGATTCCTGATGAAGGGCTTATGTCTGAATCGCCGACTCTCCTGCTCCTCGGATGCTGCCTGACCTGCTGTACTTTTCCAGCAATACACTTTTCGATGAAGATAATGTCATGGCAGACTCAGTGGAAGTAGATAGCCTTGGCAGTAAGTGCCACGTTTTACTAATCTATGATAATTAGTCAGTGTCAGATGAAGCTTGATGACACTGTCAGGTTAACTAAGACTTTGTATCAATATAACACAATGGCAGCTTCCTACCCACCTTATCCTTATTTTACCATCTTCGACTTCTCTGAAATATCCATGAGGGACAATGAAACACCTCCTTTCTTCCCCTCCAAGTGTTATGTTACTCTTAGCCAGCATTAAAGGACGGTAATAAAAATCTCACTTGATATGTATTAGCTCCTTTCCTGTACCTGCATTTCCAATGAGGCACTTATGGTGCAGTGGTCGTGTCCTTACCGGAGAATGGGGGACAGCAGTGAGTAGTAACATCTCTGAATAGGTTGATTCGGAATATATATCTTATTTTAGTGCCTCAGTTAAAGAATGTCTACTCACACCTTGATTGCCTTCTGGTTGTCAAGTTTCACACTCTCCACAGCAACCAGAAAATGGTTCACAATTATCAAGAGAGATCTCCAAAGTCTGGTCTCATACAAAGAGAAACCTGAAACTCTTGGACAGGCATATCAGCAAACAGAATACATCGGAAGTGGGAGGTGTTAGCTGCTGACTGCATGGTAAGTCCATCTTCTACTTTCTATTGAACTCCTGCCACGTGTGTGTAGTCTGTCATTTTTAATCATTGTGTGTACTTTGTCTCATAACTTGCTCTGTATGAGTTATGGCCGCTGTGCAGTTCATCCTTTTACTGTTCTCTTTGATGACGTCACAAGAAAGAAAAACAAGAGGAGCATGGCCCTTTTTCTGCAACCCCAACAGCTGTCATGGTGTAGACACTTCCTCCCGATAAGATATCACTCTAACACAACCTGCATGAAGTGGGGGTGTAATCAGTGATTCTGAACGTAGTGCCATGCATTGAGCACATAGGGATTAGTTGAGGCGAAAGCTAAGATGTCAGCTCTTTATAGCAGTGGAATAGGAAATATTAGACCAACTCATAAGCCATGTCACTCTGTTCTGAAGGTCCATCAGGATCATGTAAAATTATCAACACTTAGGTTGTTAGATATTTTTTGAGGAAAGGAATGTGTGGATATGTAGTAAGGATAGGAAATAGAATAGAGGTATTTATTGTTTGTTTCAATTACTGGGCTGTGGAATTCAGCTCTTTAGTCCATGTTTCAGCTAAGGCTGTAATAGGTTGGAAGCTGAGCAGCCATGGCAGGACCCAAACTGAGCAGTAGCAAGTAGGTTATTGTTGAGGAAGTTGAACTTAGTTAATAAGGCTACAGTCACCATAGTCCAAGGGTACAATACAGAAGCTCACCTTTTCGAGAGAGTTGACTAGTAGTGGTTTAACCTCATGGTGACCGCACCTCAGGCAAGAGTCGAAAAGTGTGGTACTGGAAAAGCACAGCAGGTCAGGCAGCATCCAAGGAGCAGGAGAATCGATGTTTCGGGCATAAGCCCTTCATCAGGAATGTGAGGTGGGGGAGGGGGCTGAGATATAGATAGGAGGGTGCATGAGAGGCCAAGATTGAGAAGGTGGGAGCTTTGTGGAAACTTTAGTTGGTGTGGGAATTGAACCCATGCTGTTGGCATCACTCCACGTCACAAGAGCTGCTTAATAGCTTAATGGAAAGGTTGATGGCTCTTTCCATCATTTTACTGATGGTCAAGAATAAATTGATTTGGTGGGTATTGGCTGGATTTATTTGTCCTGCTTTTTGCGTATAGGTCATACCTGGGGAATTTTCCCACCCTATTGACAGATGCTAGTGTTGTAACTGTACTTGAACATCCTAGCTATGACCATGGGAAGTTCTAAACCACAGATCTTTCATAGTCTTGTTAAATGCTGTTAGGTCCTTTGCTGTCTGCAATGACTTCTGCCATTTCGTAATATTATGCGAAGTGAATCCTATTGGTTGAAGACTGATGCTGAGAGGTAGGAGACCACAATGGATCATCCACATGGCAGTTCTGGCTGAAAATTGTTGCTTTAGCCTTTCTCTTTTCAGTGACGTTTTGGCTCCCCCCAACTTTGAGAGTGGGAAGATTTGCAGACCCTGCTCTTCCAGCCAGTTTAATTGTCGACACTATTTATGACTGGATGTGGCAGGACTACAGATCCTAGATCTGATCTGTTGGTTGGTGGGATCGCTTAGCTCCAACGCATGCTGATAGCCACACGGTGCTCCTGCGTTGTGGCTTCAAGCATTTGACACCTCATTTTTAGGCATACCTCTTCTGGCATGCCCTCCTGCATTCGTCAATGAACCAAGGTTTATCCCCAGGCTTGATGGTAACAATACAGTGATGGATGTGCTGGGTCATAAAGTTGCAGATTGTGTTTGAGTAGTTCTGTTTGTGCTAACAGTGCCTCATGGATGCCCAGGTTTCAGTTGCTAGATCTATTTGGAAACTATCCCACTTAGCACAGTGATAGTGCCTCACAACACAATGGAGGATATTCTTGGTATGAAGACAATTCTTTGTCTCCATAAGAACTGTACTGTGGTCACTCTTACCAATTCATTTAGCCTGGTCAATCCACCTAAGCTGCACATGTTTGGACTGTGGGAGGAAATCAGTGTACCCAATGGAAACCCACGCAGACACAGGGAAAACATGTAAACTGTACACAGACAGCCTCTCCAGATTGGAATTGAACTCAGGTCCCTGACACTGTGAGGCAGTCGTGCTAACCACTGAGCCACCATGCTATTCAATACTGCCTCATGTCGGTCTTAAAAACTGTGACCTTTTATTCTGTGTTTTGCCTTAAAACTGTGATCTTTTGTTCTCTTGATTTAGACTCTGCAAGGCGAAACAACCTTTCTGCAACTACCCTGTCAAATCCTCTCAGAGTCTTGTATGTTTCAATATGGTCATCTGTCATTCTTCTATTTTCCAAAAAATACAGGCCCAATCAACTCAACATCTCATTGTGAGACAGTTCTTTCATACCTGGTATCAGCCTATTAACAGCTTGCATATTGAAAATGGTGTCAGAATTATATAGATTTTGAAGTTTAAGAGCACGATCGTGAAACAACAACAAATAACTAGGAATTGAAGTCTGCAACTTTCTTTATTGTTTCTCCCATCAATACTCTCCAGCTAATAATTAACAACCTCAGAGCCTTTGCATTACAGTGAGAGATAGTCCAGGCCAAACAAGAACAAACAGTTATTGCTCAGAAGAGATAATTTTCTTTATTGACCATGCATGATTGAGTCATTTGCAGTTATAAAAGTGCATGTCATTTTCTTTTCTTAAATGTGATGTAGTCATCATTGACAATGCCAGCAATTTGTTGACTATCCATAAAGGCCCTTGAACTGATCTTGCTGGACCATTTCAGAGGATATATTAAGGCTCAAACACCCTGTTGTGTGTTTAGATTCAACTGTATGCCAGACAACAGATTGTCTTTCCTGAATCAGATGGATTTTTAAAAAAATGACAGTTTCACTGTCATCATCACTGAGATTAGCTCTCAACATAAATTCCACCAGCTGTGGTGGGATGTGAGTCCATGTCCCCATTGAGTTAGCCTGATCCCCCTAGTTACCAGTCCCATGACATTATCACTAAGTCACCATCTTTGGAGAAACGCATTTGTAGACTGGGCAATGTGACTTGCCATAGGCATGTGACCTTGGATGTATTTGCTTTTAGTTTAGAGACTGTGGAGTAAATGGTTGATTATAACTTCACTCCAAGGATAGCTGTTGAACATATGGAAAAGGTGATAAGTGACATCAAATCGCATGGAACTGGATGTAAGCTTGGGTCTTTGAGGTTCCAGAAAGATATCCTCTCTTACCTTTTCTTGTATTTGCTTATGTTCAACAAAGTCTGTTAATGTTCACTCACCTGCATGTAAACCTGATCTTGCTACAAGTCTGTACATGAAACACTAGGGAATGAGTGAGTTTAGACACAGCTTTCTGTTTTCATTTGGCCTTTTCTGGGAGTGCTGTGCCATTAGAGATGCTAAATTTCGGTAAAATATTAAACTGACGCCCATCTACATGTTCATTAGAGATGCTAAATTTCGGTAAATACTAAACTGAGGCCCATCTACATGTTCAGGTTGATGTTTAAGATTTTTTAATATAAGAGCTGTTTATGAGTTATTTTCAGTGTGCTGACCAATATTTATCTCTCACAGCCAGCCCATTTTCACACACTAATGGTCCCCATTAGCAGCTTTTTTTTCTCCCAGGCTCATCATTATCCATTCCTTTGCCTGCCCAACTGCTATTATCTCTCTCTGGGCTCCATCTCTACTTATTGTTTACTCCTATCTTTCACCTCCCCAAAAATCTTCAGCATATATACCAACCTTTTCCTAGCTACAAATTAATTCTGAAGAAGCGTCACTGGACTTGAAACGTTGACTCTGCTTTCTCTTCAAAGATGCTGCTGAGTTTCTCCAGTTACTACCGTTTTTGTAGTAAAACTGTTATCTGATCGTTATCATATTGCTGCTTGCGAGATTGCTGGGCATAAAATCTTCTGTTGTGCTTCCTACATTACAACCGTAAATACACTTCAGAACATTATTCATTGGCTGTAACGCACTTTGAGACTTCCCGTGATTATAAACAATACCATATAAATACAATTCTTTCTTTGTTATTTTGATCCGAGGCCCAGAAGAGCATTGGTATTGCTTCACAGTGACCTTTCCTCATCCTCACACCCTCTGTTTGTGTTGTAACTGGAGTTATCCAAATTTATTTCATTTGTGACTTTTATGCCGATTAGATAAAGGAGACTTTCATCCCAATTGTCTACCTTGGATTCAATCCAGGACAAGGTTGAGTTCTCTATGCCATGTAGTAGGAACGAGTTCTAATAAAAAAACAAAAGGTTACCTAAGGTTGACCAAATCTTAAAAAGTCACTATCTTATTTTCCATTGTTTTATAGAACAATTATGTTAGTCAACTTGGACTGTGGTTAGCATCACTAGGGAGCTGTTAATAGCAACCTTTTTGACTTTTCCAGTTCACATAATCTGTTAGTCTGAAGTTACCTTATATTCTAGTTATAAAGGAGTTTTGATATTAGCAGGAGTTTTGTCTTTAAAATGTGAGACATTTACAGAGTTATTGACAGTATGTTATGAAATTATTGTTTTTGCTTCCTTTTTTCCAATTCTCTCTTCATTCTATCCTTCATTGCTGGAAACTATGCAGTGCCCAGTGTTCCTAAATCTGCCGAACAACTGCAGAAATGTCTGTTTATATGGAGTCTTTAACACAGTAAAAAATTCTAAGAAGCATCATAGGAGCAAAAGCAAACAACATTTGGTATCAAGCCACTGAAGGGAAGATTTTAGGAAAAGTGAAGCAAGGTTTGGTGATAAAAGTAGGGGTCAAGGGGGTAGAAGAGCAGAAATGTACAAGGATTGGATGTGAACATATGAGGTATGGTTCGTGAATTTGCAAATGACACCAAAACTGGTGGTGTAATGGACAGTAAAGATGGTTACCTTAGAGGACAATGGGACCTTGCTCAGATGGACCAATCGGCTGAGGAATGGCAGATGGAGTTTAATTTACATAAGTGTGAGGTGTTGTACCTTGGTGAGACAAATCAGGGCAGGACTGATACACTTAATGATAGGGCCCTGGGGAGTGCTGCTGAACAAAGAGACCGAGGGGTGCAGGTTAATCATGCAACCAGTTTTCCTAGCCTATGTGTGCTTCTAAATCATGTCCCCTACACTTAAGTCTAAGTTATTGATATATATTGAGGAAAGCAATGAACCCAGTATTGGCCCAACCAAAAACATCTTTGTAGTCACAAACCCAACTGTAAACTATTATCCTTTGCTCTTTGCTGCTGAGCCAATTTTAGAGTTAACTTGTCATTCCACTCTGATCTCATGATCTTTTTATTGTTTGACCAGTTTACCAGGGGGATGTAATCAAAGACTTGTCTAAACTCCATGTAGACTAAATAAAATGAGTTATCCTCATCGACCCTCCTTACTACTCTCTCAGAAATGTCCATCAAGTGACGGCTAATATGCCAAGCCTTAGACTTGTTGGAGCTTACGATTTTGAATGCAAGTTAACAAATCCAAACCTAAATGATGGAAGGTAGTTAAAGAGGCAGAAAAGTAAAATTCCACCCACAGCTGTCAGTTTGACCAAGACTCTCCTCTCCTTCAGCTGCTATCAATGATCCTTTTCACCCTGTTTCTGCAACCCGGATATGCACTTGACAAGTAATTGGCATTTGTAAACCACTCGCCTGTACACTTAATCCCAAGGTTCCTTGTCCTACTGTTAAAGGGCATCTGTTTTCCTAGTGAAATTCAAGGAGCCTTTCCTAGCAGTCAGCTCCGATTACTTGTTTGTGAGGCAAGAAAAATATTCTTTCATTTAACAAAAATGTATTTATGGTAGTCGACAGCAAAAGGCCCAACCCTGCTATTAGATGACGTTCTGGTGATTTTTTTTCTCTCTCCTCGCATTCACTGCAGATCAGTAAGGGTTATTTAAAATGCATGATTCTAAAGTGATTCAGCTACTTATGACACAAATATTGGTAAGGCCTTGTTAGAGATATGAAAAGAAACTATTGTCGTCTTTGTATGATCAAAACTGGGTCACTGATTATAAATGGTGCTGCTGTTGACAATATTTTTCATTTGGACTTGCCTGTAGCTGCAAGAGCATGCATGTTATTCAAGTGATGACAAACAGCAAAGGACACACTGCTACCTGCAATTTAGAATAGAAATGTATTTTTATTTTGTTTGTTGGATTTCTTTAGACCGAAGGAGGGGCGGAAATTTAATCGTCAATAATTGTTGAGAGCAAGTAATGGGCGAAAGTTATTGATTTTCAAACCGAGTGTGCATCTCAGATTCCATGCACGATTCCTGAGATTGGTGGAGGTATGTTTGGATGGTAATGAAAAGTCTAGTCATGAATTTAGTAATTGGAAGTGGACAAGTAGTTATTGGTGCGATTAACATCTCAGAAAATTGTAAATTTGAAAGTTGAAAATTCTTCTTAATTTGCTTTCTGAGTTCTACTTCAGAAATGTGGGGCTCTGAGAACTACCAGGGAAAAGGAGATAAGTTTGAATGCAGTTCATGAGACTGTTTTAACTTGTCATTGACCCACTTTTTAAAAACCTCTCTAGTTACAGTTACTGACTCAGTTCCTACCGACAAGTACCTGACAGAAAGACCTAGCATGGATACAACATTTTCTCAGCCTTTGAGGATTTGACCAGATTAACTTGGGAGGCACCCTGGAAAGGTTTGACAGTACGTCACCATGACCATCTACGATATTGGTGACATGCTGCCATGACATCAACATGTGCACGAATGAGAGACATTTACTGGTGGAGGAGGCTGAAAGGGCTTGTTCCTCATTTCTGGAGAAAACATTGAACAGCAAGAGGAGGTTTACCTTAAGATAACAAAGATTTGCCTGGTGAGGAACATATATAATGAAATCTAATGGTCTGCCCTCACCCATCAAGTTCAACCTCACCCCACTTCCTGGGTCCTTCATTGCTTCACTGACCCACTACGCACATGTCCAGTGGGTTTCTGCATATATTGACGTTCCCCACAAAACAAGTGTAAGGTTGAATCGGAAATTGTGAGGCGGTGATTGGCAAGGTACGGAAGTGGTGCTTTCAAAATGTAAAGTAGCATCTGAAAAAAAACAGGATCCTTAACTCCTCGCTTTGATGGCCAAGATGATTTTGATGATCTTCTAAGTTTTGAAGCTCCTGAGGAATGCAGGGCAGGCTCAACCATCAGGAGATGTGGCAATATGTCAGGTGCTGTTTAATACTGCAAGAGGGAGGTTGACTACAATTGAGAGATGAGAATGTTTAATGCAGAATTCCCACATCCAAGTCCCTTTTCAACATTATCCTTTGACTCACTCAACACCACATCCCACCTCTTATTCTGCTGTAGACAAGATTGCTGAAAAACCGTGACATGTCATGTGGTCTTGGACATGTCATATGGTCTTGTCATCCTGTGCAAGGTAGCAAACAAGTTGCTATCCAAAGACTTCATAGCCATGGCCACGGCCAGCATGAACTCATTCATGGCCCATGTTTAAATCTCTAATGAAGCACCTATTCTCTCAACAGTAGATACCCTTACTGATTGTTGGCCCCATAATCCAGCAGTGAATGAATTGGACTCCTTCTTCAGCTCTGCTGTTTTCAAAAGTGCACATGACTTTCCTGTTAATATGTGGTAAGAACAATGACTGCAGATGCTGGAAACCAGATTCTGGATTAGTGTGGTGCTGGAAAAGCACAGCAGTTCAGGCAGCATCCAAGGAGCAGGAAAATCAACATTTTGGGCAAAAGCCCTTTATCAGGAATAGAGGCAGAGTGCCTGCAGGGTGGAGAGATAAATGAGAGGAGGGTGGGGGTGGGGAGAAAGTAGCATAGAGTACAATAGGTGAATGGGGGTGGAGGTGATAGGTCAGAGAGGAGAGTGGGGGAGGGTAGCAAAGTGTACAATGGGTGAACGGGGGTGGAGTTGAAGGTGATAGGTCAGAGAGGAGGATGAAGTGGATAGGTGGAAAGGAAGATTGTCAGGTAGGACAAGTCATGGGGACAGTGCTGAGCTGTTAATATGTGGCTAAGTTCATGATGAACCTCCAGCATTTTTCTCTTCAAAGCTACTTCTAAAAGTTAAGCATCTGTGTCAAACCGAGCAGAGCTCGGAAAACATTCTATACCACTAACCTGCCAGCCCTAACCTTGACCCAATGCTGACTCTTCCCAACTGTCCCTGTTGCCAACATACAGTTATATTCACTTGCAGGATAAACGTGCAAATTGAACTGTCTAAGAGGCTGTACCAAATTGTGAGCATGTGCATTAATACACGGCAGTATGATCCATGTTAGTGCACCCACAGAAGGAATGAGACACTCTATGGACTTAGAGTTGAAAAATGTAGTGCTGAAAAAACACAGCAGGCCAGGCAGCATCCGAGGAACAGGAGAATCGACGTTTCGGGCATAAGCCCTTCTTCAGGAATGAGGCTGGTGTGCCAAGCGGGCTGAGATAAAAGGTAGGGGGGAGGGAATTTGGGGGAGGGGCGCTGGGAATACGATAGGTAGAAGGATGTGAGGGTGAGGTTGATAGGCCGGAGAGGGTGTGGGGGCAGAGAGGTCGGGAAGAAGATTGCAGGTCAAGAGGGCGGTGCTGAATCTGAGGGTTGGGACTGAGATAAGGTGGGGGGAGGGGAAATGAGGAAGCTGGAGAAATCTACATTTATCCCGTGTGTTTGGAGGGTTCCTAGGCGGAAGATGAGGTGCTCTTCCTCCAGGCATCGTGTGGCCAGGGTCTGGCAATGGAGGAGGCCAGGGATTTGCATGTCCTTGGCGAAGTGGGAGGGGGAGTTAAAGTGTTCAGCCATGGGGCAGTTGGGTTAGTTGGTGCGGGTGTCCAAGGGGTGTTCCCTGAAATGTTCCGCAAGTAGGCGGCCTGTCTACCCAATGTAGAGGAGACCACATCGGGTGCAGTGAACTCTCCAACCACACGGGGATGAATGTAGATTTCTCTAGCTTCCTCATTTCCCCTCCCCCCACCTTATCTCAGTCCCAACCCTCAGATTCAGCACCGCCCTCTTGACCTGCAATCTTCTTCCCGACATCTCTGCCCTCACCCCTCTCCAGCCTATCATGCTCACCCTCACCTCCTTCCACCTATCGTATTCCCAGCGCCCCTCCCCCAAATCCCCTCCCCCCCTACCTTTTATCTCAGCCCGCTTGGCACACCAGCCTCATTCCTGAAGAAGGGCTTATGCCCGAAACGTCGATTCTCCTGCTCCTCGGATGCTGCCTGGCCTGCTGTGTTTTTTCAGCACTACATTTTTTAACTCAGGTCTCCAGCATCTGCAGTCCTCACTTTCTCCTACTCTATGGAATCAGCCCAGATGTCCTTCATACACACTGTATGCACGAACGTTCTGAAAGAAAGAAAGGGAGATTGTCTAGTCATGATAAGGTTGCAACCTTGACAATCACCATAATCAGACTGCTTGTAGCCTTGCCATTCATTCAATGAAGTCAGCATATGAGCCTCAGAGATATTTTAATTCTGTCACTGACTATCTGTGACTTCCCTGTTTCTCCACCTCTGACTGAAATGTGCTATTTACTTTCTGGATGACGTCCTCTGCTTTGGTGGTTGTGCTGGACTACTTTTGATGGCCCACCTCTAGGTTCCTCCTGCTATCTTGCGATGGATGCAAAGCATTTACCGAAGGGTTGCAGTCAATGTCAACAATGGGGAGATAAATGTGATGCGATGAAACGCATAGAAAGAGAAATTCAGATGCTTGTCAAAATTGAATTGATGAAAAACACTTAGCAAGGCAGAGTCAAGTTAGGCTTGGGACAGGGTGTAAGCAGAATATAAATGAATCAACAAATGTATACACTTCAGCTGACCTAGTTAGGCCATTAGATTACTTTCTATGGTGCATCTATGACCTGCAACCTTACTTCTGCTCCTCAACTCCTCAACAGCTACCTCTTAGCACATCTTATTGATGAAAGTAGCAGACTTGTCCCTCCCATTTCATTGGATAAGTAGGCTCCCCTCTCTTTTTCCTGACTTTATCCAGCAGTTATTTCACCAATGTGTAATTCATGAGGCCTGTCTTTATGTCCACCATTGATTTGGATTACCTCCAATTTCCATTTATGGCTTTCTCTTTAAATACAGATGAGGCAACGTTATGTGTATGTGCATCATTGCTAACTGTGAGCTGACACTTGTAACTCTGAAGTCAAAGTGAATTTGTGTAACTGGGTTGCAATTGCAGTTTACAACAAGCTCCATTTAGTTCTGGGACTGTACTGCATAAAACCACACCCCTCCTCCGCATGGATGCTCTCTTTGGTTTAATGCTGGGAGGAGAAAGTGAGGTCTGCAGATGCTGGAGATCAAAGTTGAAACTTTATTGCTGGAACAGCACGGCAGGTCAGGCAGCATCCAGGGAACAGGAGATTCGACGTTTCGGGCATAGGCCCTTCTTCAGGAATGAGCAGAGAGTGTTGAGCACTCTCTGCTCATTCCTGAAGAAGGGCCTATGCCCGAAACGTCGAATCTCCTGTTCCCTTAATGCTGGGGCCAAGGGAACTTTCTAACATTGATATTCACCCTTGGGTCACTTTAATAGCTCAAATTATCTCAAGGTTTTTGAATTGTCAAAGACATACTAATAAAAATCTTTTAGGTCATATTTTATCAAAACAATTACTTCATGCATAAAATCCTGCCTTACAAGAATAACTGCTGCTTCACATCAATGTTGAAAACTCCAATCATCAAGGATTTGAGGTTTGCAGAAAATAAACTAAAGTAAACCATAAAAGGCCAGCATCCAAGTTACGGCTGAAACAGTGTTTACTTAATATCATCACAATTTCAAGATCATACAATTTATAAGGACATTGTTCTTTGAAAGGACATTTGAGAAACCTTGTATTATTTGCTTATAAACATATGATGGAATGACTTAAAGCTATCATTGTATCAGTTATTTGTAACATCATTGCGATAAAAATAACAATTGGGTTATTCTCAATTCCAAACAAAATAAGGTTAACCACACAGTATCATTCAGACAATGGAGTGATTTTAACCCAGTTCTACTGGTGAGAAACTGGTGACATTTGGTACAATGTGGCTTGATATCTTGTCTAAACTTTTGGTCAATCAGAAATAATATTGAATGTGAAATAAGACTGGCATCCCCACTCAATCCAGTCAGTTTCCAACTCCTGAGTTAGATTACAAATTAATTCAATATCCCTTTAGAATTAGCACAGGTAAGCAGTATTTATAGCACACTGCTCTGCATAATTCATCACCATTAGCTTAAGGTGCAACATTGGCATACTTCACCCCTTAGCTCACCTGGTGTTAAAATCCTCATGGGTGTCAATATTACCTTTATGTCAATTGGCCTCTGACTCAGGGTGACCAGAGATGCCAACTCAAAAACAGGATACATTGAAATGACATGGGAAGTCATCGTGATTGGCCTTTTGGGTGTCCATTGGGTGAGCGGTATTTGAAGATGGTCGTTCACAGCACATAGAAATAAGTTATGTCACTCCAGATTGCAAACCAGCGGTATCTGGTTTGCAATCTGGAGTGATACCAATACTGTATGTGCAGTTCCTGCAGCAGCTGAGTTTACCATAAAATATTCATCTTTTCAACTTATCCCTCACCTAAGGCATGGTGACCTCGGGTTAAACCACCACTCTAATGGGAGAGCAGCCTTACGGTCTGGTAAACAATGACAACTTTACAAGGATGTCATTTGACAGCCTCTCAGAATATCCAACCAGAGTTGGCAAGGTTATCCTTCAGTTCATTTAAAAGACATCATCAGAGGTGGAAAAGTTGACATCAAAAAGATAGTGATAACTGTGTTGGCGACATCAAAGGGGTGCTGAGCAACGCATTGTGATGTGTCAGGTGTTTAGAAGAGGAAGAACAAAATTCCACATGAATTCTCTCCCCCTAGACCCAGTTTATGATGATTTATATTATGATCCTGGACAAGACCTCCAAATGTATGTTATGAACTGGTTAAGCATCAATAACGTTTTTGTTTAAAGTTGATAGTGTTTGCACTGCAAGATTTTTAAACAAACAAAATAACCTTTACCATTCAAGGTTAGAAAAGTAAAGCCATCTGTACAACATAGACTCTAACATCCAGACTTAACATGAGGTAAAAACGGGTTCACAAACAAAATGTGGTTGATAAAAAGGCAAAGCTGAAAACTAGGATCGTTGAATAATTTCTATGGATTTGTCAGGACATTGACAATGATAAATTGAGACTGTCCTTACAAAACTAGGATGTTTGATCACCCTACCCAGTATGCGGGTCAAATTCTACCATCTGTAACCTTGAGTTCTTTCAAAACTCTGCTGTCTGTGTTTTAACTCACAGCAAGATCTGTTTCCATATTGCTCCCATGTTCACTGACCTATATTAGTTCCCAGTCCAGCTGGTCCTGACTTTAATTCCTCATCATTGTTTTCAAAATCCTCCAAAATGTTGCTCCTCCATTTTGCTTTAATCTCCTTCAACCCGACAGGTCTCTGGTTTATCTGTGATCTTTCAATTCTGGCCTCTTGTGCTTTTCCAATTATAATTGCTCCCCCACTGGTAACTGTGTTTTCAGTTGCCTAGGCCACAGAAGCTCTGGAATTTCCTCCTTAGACTTGTCTGCCCCCTAACCTTCCCTTCCTCCTTCAACACACACCTTAAATCCTACCCTTTTAGCTAAACTTTAAGATATCTAATCTTCTATTATGTCTCCGAGTCATAATGTTCATCTGTAACACTTAGAGAATTTTCTTTATGTTAAGAGTGCTATTGAAATGCAAGTTATTGTTTTTGTTGCTACTATACCTCCAAATCGTACCTACAACAGGCAGTTACCTCTGTAACAAAACACTGTCAATAGCCCGTACACTTTTTAGGCAGAGCAGTTATAATTCACAAACTGACATTGTCTGTTCAGATCAAGATAGGCAACATATGTATTAGGCTTACCCCTCTTAATCAAAGTGATTATGCATTGACCCTGGTGGTTCCCGCATAGTTCATCACTCACTGCTCAGCTAATGGACAAGGCAGTATTGCTGGAAAATTACATGCTGTAACCAACGTCCCCTTCATAACAATAGGTGGTCCGCTCACATAAGGAAAATTAAAAGAAGTTAAAATGCTAGAAAATTGACACCAAGGCAGAGAGAACATTCTAGAGTAATAGATATGTCATTGGAGGATGTAGTGCTGGAGGAACGAGAGACACCAACCTCTTCAAGGACCATACTCAGAAGAGAATGAAAGTGATAACTAGGGAAGTAGAATTCTGGACCCAAGCAGTTTTGGATCAAGAGAGTTACTGACTTCTTGCAGGTCTTCAAGGTGAGTAGAAATATCTTCATAAGGCATATAGCAGGGGAGGCGATGGTTTGTGGTAATATCGCTGGATTGTTAATCCAGTGACCCAGGTAATGTTGTGGGGACCAAGGTTTGAATCCCACCATGGTGGAATGTGAATTCAATAAAAATCTGGAATTAAGAGTCTAACGATTCCCATGAAACTATTGCTGATTGTCAGCAAAACCCATCTAGTTCACAAATGCCCTTTCGAGAAGGAATCTGTCATCCCTACCTGGTCTGGCCTACATGCGACTCCAGATCCATAGTAACGTGGTTGACAGTTAACTGCCCTCTGGGCAATTAGGGATTCGCAATAAATGCTGCCTAGCCAATGACACCCACATCCTGTGAATGAATAAACAAAAAACATTCTCTACCCATCCCAAGACCAGCATCTCATCGTGCTCAATGTACCACACCGTCAGTAATCATTCATGAGCATTCCTTGTGGCTGAGAACTGATGCTTAGCATCCAAATACTCATCTTCACACACCTACATGTGTTACCAGTCTTATATGCAACTCTTAGTTGCCCCACACAGTAGACACTTCATCCAAACACCATGGTACATATTCATTAACATTTTACCTCCCTTTTGCAAGATAGGGTGGTATAGAATAGAAAGGAGTCAAGTAAAGTCAATGGGGGTGACTCCTGAGCCCCCAGAGGAGATGGTTCTCCATTCCAAAGAGCTAGTCGCAAATCTTTAGCCTAAAATGCCAAGTCACTCAACCTGGAAGATATGATTTCTGTCAACTTTTTTTTAGAATTAGAATTCCTACAGTCACTGTAGGACTGAAGGAAACAGGCCCTTCAGCCCAACAAGTCCATACCGACCCTCCAAACAGTAACCCACCCAGACCCCTTCCTCTACCCTATATTTACCTCTGATTAATGCACCTAACCTACACATCCCTGAACACTATGGGCAATTTAGCATATCCAATTCACTTAACCTGCACATCTTTAGTTTGTGTGAGGAAAGCAGAGCAAACCCATGCAGACACAGGGAGGATGTGCAAACTCCACACAGACAGTCACCCGAGGCTGGGACTGAACCCAGGTCCTTGGTGCTGTGAGACAGCAGTGCTAACCATTGAGCTACCTTGCTGCCTGAAATTGGTAAAGGATCTACAGGTGACTTAAGTACCAGCTTGTGTTTCTGTTAGTTATCATTATTAACTAGGATCTTCCATTGTGCGGTACTTGGCACTAGGCATTAGGTAACTTTGGCTCTGATAGTCAGTCTGTTGAAGATTTAGGTTACTTCGATGTAATGCCACAGTCTCAATGGAACCCTTGACACCATACGTTAGAAGAAGTTAGCATCTCCAGGAAATGGGAAGGAAAATTGGAGAAAAGTTATTTTAAAAAAACAGCTTGGTTGAAATAGAATAGTTCCGGAAACCATATGTTATGAAAACAACAACAAACTATTGTGAACAGGATGGCTCAGTGGTTAGCACTGCTGCCTCACAGCACAAGTGACCCAGGTTCGATTGCAGCCTCGGGTGACTGTCTGTGTGGAGTTTGCACATTCTCCCCGTGTCTGTGTGGGTTTCCTCCCACAGTCACAAAGATGTGCAGGTCAGGTGAATTGGCCACGCTAAGTTGTCCATAGTGTTAGGTGCATTAGGCAGAGGGAAATGGGTCTGTGTGGGTTACTCTTTGGAGGGTCAGTGTGGACTTGTTTGGCTGAAGGGCCTATTCCCACACTGTAGGAATCTAATCTAATAGAACTCTGAGGTAGGAATAGAAAGTACTGGAATACCCATCAGGCGTAGCAGCTTCTGTGGAGAGAGAAACAAAGTTAACATTTCAGTTTGATGATGTTTTATAAGACAGTAATAAAATGGCCCATAAATGCTGCTTATAATCAGACAATAGCTATGTTGACCGCATTGGGATTTAAGAATGCTTTGCTTTCATTGAGACATTACCAGGAATTTCCTTGCATCAGAGGTACATGCAAATATTTACAGAATAATTTACACAAATTGACTAAGAGAATGTTAAGGATCCTAAGTTAGTTGAGGACAGAACGTGCATAATATCCATGGCACCACTGACTCTGATCCCCGGAATACAAATCCTCTGGGCTCCAAGCCAATGATACAGTCACTAACTAGTAAAACATCTGACTAGAGAGATTTGAAACGCCCTCAACCTGACCTTTTGACTAGTTTATGATTATTCTTCTGACTTCATCCCAGCTAATTAGTGTGGTCACATGAGAAGTGGAATATGGCTTCAGAAACCTGTTTACACAATACTATACTGAGGCACAGCACAGTAATTGACTGCGGGAGAAAGAAGTCACCAAAGAACAAAGACTGGCATTGAAACACCTGCTGTTATTCTGAAATCTCAAAATCCAGGCAGTGTGTATCAACTTTATCCTCTTCACCTTTCCACTCCTTTGACAAATGAAAGTGCTGACTATTGGTTTAAACACTGAGAATACCAAAATCGTTGGCCTGAATCTTACCAAAAAAAATCAGCTATGTCAATTCTGTTGAGGTTTCATAGTGAGTTTCTTACCGCAAGTCTTAGTGAGTTTTTTCATGATTCGGATGAAGGAGCGTCGCTCCGAAAGCTAGTGTGCTTGCAATTAAACCTGTTGGACTATAACCTGGTGTTGTGTGATTTTTAACTGAGTTTTCTCATGCAGTCTTCTCAAACTTGCCTCATTACTTGTCCACCATACTTTCATGTGCCCTGCTTATTATACAATACATCCTCGTTGTCCCCAGGGGTTAGAGGTACGGGTTCTCCATGGATAAGAGAAACATGAAAACCACTCTGATGTAGTCCACCAATGTACTATAAAGGAGAGTCTGGATGAATCAGAGTCTGGGGCTGACTTCGCCAATACATGGATCCATAGATAGTGATTCAGCAGCTATATTCTCCTATTCATTAAATCAGAAGTATTAGCCACTGCTGGGAAATCCCAAGATTTCTGGCATTCGCGCCATCTTAAAGTCCAGTCCTGGCAGCCTGTAGCAATCCTGGACAGGTCAAAAAGAGGGCAATTGGCATTCTGCATTGTTGACAGGGACCTGGTGGCTCTACTGGATGAGAGATGTGTGCAGTTGCTCCCCCTGAACCATACCTTGAGATACTGGTGGTTGATAGATGTCAGCAGGAGCAACTGGTGAGCTGGAGTAACTAGGCTACCACACTGATTTTCAAGTTGGGAATTGTTGTCAGCTAGTTTCTGTCAAGCAGATAGGAAAATGGAAATTCTGCATATCAGTGAGACAAGGTATTATAAAATAATGGTGATGTTGATAAATGCAACTAGGCCTTTTATCAGTCACCAGTAAGAATCTTGTCTCACTGGTCAACATTTGGGTGTGAAGTGGAACTGCTTGCTCTCAATGACAGGAAGCTCCTCACTATCAAACTCATATAATTCCCCATCATGCTTGCCAATGCCCACTTCGTTCAAGGGCAGGGAAGGTTCCATTCATTGTCTTTTCAACAGTCTGCAACACCCACCCGTCGCCCTTAAACTCTATTTCCTTCTGACTGATTCCCTCTCCTTCTCCATCGAGTGGGGTTCCACCAGAGGCTGTGGAACTGGGAGCGATGACAGCGATCAGAATAAGTGAGGAGCGAAAAATTTGGAAACAACTTTGAAAACTTCATAATGAGGCTTGTTAGCAACCATTGATTGAGGAGAAAGTGAGGTCTGCAGATGCTGGAGATCAGAGCTGAAAATGTGTTGCTGGAAAAGCGCAGCAGGTCAGGCAGCATCCAGGGAACAGGAGAATCGACATTTCAGGCATAAGCCCTTCTTCAGGAATCCTGAAGAAGGGCTTATGCCTGAAACGGCGATTCTCCTGTTCCCTGGATGCTGCCTGACCTGCTGCGCTTTTCCAGCAACACATTTTCAGTAACCAATGATTCACCAACAATTGGAGTCATTGGTTAAAAAGAATTTGGTGCATGTTGGATAGCATGAATTTGGATGAACAAAACTCTTTCTGACTTGGATATTCCTATAATTCCACGAGGTTCATGGATGGGACGATGACAATAGTTTCTTTGAGTTTAGTTGGATAGACAACCAGTGTTAGACAATCCAATAAGTTGTCTTTGGAATTACTGCCAGCTACAATGAGTTGGGAGTTGACAGGCCTAGTTCCACTCTGAACCCATTCTGAATGCAGTTTAATGATATCCACACTCACACATGCTTTACAGCTGGATCATTAGATTGTGATCAGCAGCTGATCTAATCCTCTCCTTGGCTTCAGGGTGCTGAGACCGCTCTTCTTATGTGTCCCTACTCTTCATTATTTCAGGCAGTCAGCAAACTTTCTGATCTGAAAAGTGTGGTGCTGGAAAAACATAGCAGGCCAGGCAGCATCCGAGGAGCAGGAGAATCGACGTTTCAGGCATAAGCCCTTCTTCAGGACCAACGGCTTATGCCCGAAACGTCGATTCTCCTGCTCCTCGGATGCTGCCTGGCCTGCTGTGTTTTTCCAGCACCACACTTTTCAACTCTGGTCTCCAGCATCTGCAGTCCTCACTTTCTCCTAGAACTTTCTGATCTGTAAGCTTCAGTTCCATATTGCATATTAAATTTCCCTCACTAAGACAATAGGGAAAACTTTTGTGAAATGAAACTCTGTATATTAAGTTTACAACTTCACTTATAATGCAAAGTAAAACCAGCCTACCAACTCGTGAAATGTTTTGCTAACACCTTGTCTCAGTCCAAATTT
This sequence comes from Chiloscyllium plagiosum, assembly GCF_037043375.1. Classification (NCBI taxonomy): domain Eukaryota; kingdom Metazoa; phylum Chordata; class Chondrichthyes; order Orectolobiformes; family Hemiscylliidae; genus Chiloscyllium; species Chiloscyllium plagiosum. Next base: position 39,804,056 of record NW_028270148.1, read on the forward strand.
AAAAGAGGCAGGATAAAAAGTAAGCGAGACACTAATTTAATTTGTTAACCTTCACTCCAACTATGCCACAATGTTCTTTTGTAAGATTGAGAAAAGAAAAGGCTTCCAACCATTGAGACAAAAAACAAGCTGCTGAAATCCAAGGTAGACAGATAGGAGGCTGGAAGAACACAGCAAGCCAGTCAGCGTCAGGAGTTGGAGAAGTCAACATTTCAAGTATAACGCTTCTTCAGGACTCAGGGTGGACGTAAGGGGAGCTGTAGATAAAATAGGTGAGCACAAGTAGAGGGTACAACCTGGTTGGTCGATGGGAGAAATGAATCTGGTTGGTAGCTGTAAGGAAGGGTCAGTCAGAGGATTGGAAGGGAGAGGAGAGGGGCTGGGAAGGGAGTCAGGTGAAGGGAAGGGAGGTTATTTGAAATTGGAGAACTCAATCAAATAGCCTCCCTTCCCAACTCCCAACTCCCTTCCTAGCCCCTCCCCCTTCCTTCCATTTCTTTGACCGATGCTTCCTTCCAGTTACCAACCGGATTCATTCCTCCCATCGACCAATCAGGTCGTACCCTCTATCTGTATTCACCTATTCCTACCTCACCACACCGCCCCTCTCCCCATCCAAAACCCTCCCCACTCCTCTTTTATCTGGAGTTCCCCTTACACCCACCGCTAGTCCTGAAGAGTGGTTACACCCAAAACATTGAATTCTCTACCTCCTGATGCTGCATGGCTTGCTGTGTTCTTCCAGCCTCCTGCTTGTCTACCTTCCAACCACTGACAGCAGCAGGATTCAATTCATTCCAACTTACTGTCAATTCCAGGCTTTGCTTTTGTCATGCTGCTACACCAGGGAGTCAGTTAGTTCGGTTGGCTGGACAGCTGGTTTGCAAAGTGATTCCAACAGTGCAGCTTCAATTCCTGCCCTGGCTGAGATCATCTTGCCTTATCAAACATTTTCCTTGCCTCAGCTGTGGTGACCTTCAGGTTAAACTCACCACCAGTCATTTCTCTCTAATGACAGATCAGCCCTGTAGTCCTCTGGGACTGTGGCAACTTTACTTCTACACCTGCATGGGTATGACTTCTGGCCTAACCATCACGGGTCTTGGTGCTTACTTCGCTGTTAGAATGGAATGAATTAAATGGAGAAAGTGAGGTCTGCAGATGCTGGAGATCAGAGATGGAAATGTGTTGCTGGAAAAGCGCAGCAGGTCAGGCAGCATCTAGGGAACAGGAGAATCGCGTTTCGGGCATTAGACTTTCTTCAGGAATGAGGAAAGTTGGTCCAGCAGGCTAACATAAAAGATAGGGAGGAGGGACTTGGGGGAGGGGCGTCGGAAATGTGATAGGTGGAAAGAGGTCAAGGTGACGGTGATAGGTCAGACTGGGGTGGGGGCGGAGAGGTCAGGAAGAAGATTGCAGGTTAGGAAGGCGGTGCTGAATTTGATGGATTTGACTGAGACAGGCTGGGGGGAGGGGAAATTAGGAAACTGGTGAAATCCGAGTTCATCCCTTGTGGTTGGAGGGTTCCTAGCCGGAAGATGAGGCGTTCTTCCTCCCACCGTTATTTTGTTGTGGTCTGGCGATGGAGGAGTCCAAAGACCTGCATATCCTTGGTGGAGTGGGAGGGGGAATTGAAATGTTGAGCTACAGGGTGGTTGGGTTGGTTGGTCTGGGTGTCCCAGAGGTGTTCCCTGAAACGCTCCGCAAGTAGGCGGCCCTTCTCCCCAATATAGAGGAGGCCACATCGGGTGCAAAGGATGCAATAGATGATATGTGTGGAGGTACAGGTGAATCTGTGGCGGATATGGAAGTTTCCTTTGGGGCCTTGGAGGGAGGTGAGGGGGGAGGTGTGGGCGCAAGTCTTGCACCTCCTGCGGTTGCAGGGGAAGGTGCCGGGAGTGGAGGTTGGGTTGGTGGGGGGTGTGGATCTGACGAGGGAGTCACGGAGGGAGTGGTCTTTACGGAATGCTGATAGGGAAGGGGAGGGAAATATATCCTTGGTGGTGGGGTCCGTTTGGAGGTGGCGGAAATGGCGGCGGATGATGCGCTGTACATGGAGGTTAGTGGGGTGGTAGGTGAGGACCAGTGGGGTTCTGTCCTGGTGGCGGTTGGAGGGGCAGGGTTCAAGGGCGGAGGATCGGGAAGTGGAAGAGATGCGGTGGAGGGCATCATCGACCACGTCGGGGGGGAAATTGTGGTCCTTGAAGAAGGAGGCCATCTGGGATGTGCGTTTTTGGAACTGGTCCTCCTGGGAGCAGATGCGGCGGATTCGAAGGAATTGGGAGAATGGGATGGCGTTTTTACAGGGGGCAGGATGGGAGGAGGTGTAGTCCAGGTAGCTGTGGGAGTCGGTTGGTTTGTAGTAGATGTCCGTGTTGATTCGGTCGCCTGAGATAGAAATAGAAAGGTCGAGGAAGGGGAGGGAGGAATCTGAGACTGTCCAGGTGAATTTGAGGTCGGGGTGGAAGGTGTTGGTGAAGTAGATGAACTGTTCAACCTCCTCGTGGGAGCACCAGGCGGCGCCGATACAGTCATCGATGTAGCGGAGGAAAAGGTGGGGGGTGGGGCCAGTGTAGTTGCGGAAGATGGATTGTTCCACATATCCTACGAAGAGGCAGGCATAGCTGGGGCCCATGCGGGTGCCCATGGCTACTCCTTTCGTTTGGTCCTCACCTACCACCCCACTAACCTCCATGTACAGCGCATCATCCGCCGCCATTTCCGCCACCTCCAAACGGACCCCACCACCAAGGATATATTTCCCTCCCCTCCCCTATCAGCATTCCGTAAAGACCACTCCCTCCGTGACTCCCTCGTCAGATCCACACCCCCCACCAACCCAACCTCCACTCCCGGCACCTTCCCCTGCAACCGCAGGAGGTGCAAGACTTGCGCCCACACCTCCCCCCTCACCTCCCTCCAAGGCCCCAAAGGAAACTTCCATATCCGCCACAGATTCACCTGTACCTCCACACATATCTTCTATTGCATCCTTTGCACCCGATGTGGCCTCCTCTATATTGGGGAGAAGGGCCGCCTACTTGCGGAGCGTTTCAGGGAACACCTCTGGGACACCCGGACCAACCAACCCAACCACCCTGTAGCTCAACATTTCAATTCCCCCTCCCACTCCACCAAGGATATGCAGGTCTTTGGACTCCTCCATCGTCAGACCACAGCGAAACGACGGTGGGAGGAAGAACGCCTCATCTTCCGGCTAGGAACCCTCCAACCACAAGGGATGAACTCGGATTTCACCAGTTTCCTAATTTCCCCTCCCCCCAGCCTGTCTCAGTCAAATCCATCAAATTCAGCACCGCCTTCCTAACCTGCAATCTTCTTCCCGACCTCTCCGCTCCCACCCCAGTCTGACCTATCACCCTCACCTTGACCTCTTTCCACCTATCACATTTCCGACGCCCCTCCCCCAAGTCCCTCCTCCCTATCTTTTATCTTAGCCTGCTGGACCAACTTTCCTTATTCCTGAAGAAGGGCTAATGCCCGAAACGTCGATTCTCCTGTTCCCTAGATGCTGCCTGACCTGCTGCGCTTTTCCAGCAACACATTTCCATATCTGGAATGAATTAAATGTCGTGTTAACATATAGGTCAGCAAGGATGACCCACTGCATATGCTCCCACTATTTATGATCATTAACATTTAAGTTTGCTATTGTTTAATTCTTGGCACTTTTCCATAAATGTGGTAAAGGAACGATAACAAAATTGTGCAGACACTACTTTTGAAATGATAGCCTTTTGTTCAATGGAAATTGAATTACAGGTTAGTGTTTGATTCCAGTTCAGAAATACCTACTTCGATTAGTATGCTCTCTGGGAATTCTGTAAAGGAATTTTAGGGAGACACATTGAATGTAAAACATTTGAACCAGCTTTGAGTTGGGTATCATGAAGTAAAACGGTACCTACTATATAAATATATACACACAGTTGCATTTATGCATAAATTCAGTACAATACTAAGGGAGTGCAGAACTATTGGAAAGTTGTCCTTCAGTGGACATAAAAGTTCACAGGATTCTTCAGCTGTTCCGATCCAACATTTATTCCTTAGCACCAAAGAAACAGATTATATGGTTATTATCACTATTATGCGCATGAATAGGTCATCATACATAATGTTATATTACCTGTAAGTACTGCATTGATTTAAAATATCATTGAACATTCTGAGTACGTAAAATGTACTGTACAAAGGCCAAATCTTTTAAAGATATCTTACAGTTCTTTAGTATTCTGCACATACACGTAGCTGCATCTGAACAATTTATATTAATGAAGAGCAATTAGATCCTAAGCTGAAATGAGAATGAAGATAGAATGTAAGGATTTTAGGGAGATGTTGGAAAGTTTCTCAGAACAAGGGTACTTAAAAGGGATCCTTTCCCTTGTGGCTATCTTTCTCCAAGACCAAATAAATTTATGTTCTAAAAGGAGCTGATTGGACCAGACTTTCTTGAGTTAAAGAAAAATTTGTTTATTTGCTACTCAGTGTGAGATAAAGTAATAACATAACACATGCAGAAACTGATTAGAAATGAGAATTGAGCCGAAGAAAATATAAAATTGAAAAGGTATAGGAATCAGTCTCTGGGTTGTTCCTGCATAGTAGATGGTGCAATGTTGCAGTCAGTCATTGCACCATAACAGATGATGATGTTAGTTGGGCTGAAGTGAAAACATGCTCAGTCAATTTTGAGATTTTTGGCTTTATAGGTTATCTGAAATTCTTTTGTCCTGTTTTCCTTCCTTGCTGATTGGCTTCTAGCACTCTGCAGCACAGGGGTGTTTACTGTATGTCCTTAAAATGTGACCACCACAGCATTTAGCCACACTAACTCAACACAATACTAACATACACTGATTGCGGTTACAGTTTTAATCCATTTATTGGATATCAGTGGAATGTTAAAGACAAAGATGTCTTTTGATTCATGTTCGGGCTGGAATATAACCCACAGGAGATGTTTACCTGTTAAACAGAAGTAATTAGATTGCCTTGTAGCTCTGCCTTTAGAATTCTCTCCCTTTGAAGCTTCCCTGGCATCCTACAAGATACAAGAGTTCTCTGAGGGAATCTTTTTAGCTGCTACTGAATTCCATTCTTAGAAGTTATATTATCACCCAAGCTTGCCTTGCAGTGCTTGTTTTAAGAAAAACACCACTTGTCCAAAAGTTCAATATGTCCGTGAGTAATTTGGGGTTCTGATTCACTGCCATGTCACTCCTGTAACATAAGAAACTGGATGTGGTCATGGTGGTATTGAAGAATCTGATAAACATTTATTACAGCTAACTGCAACATTACACATTCTAGATATCTAAGTGTCTGGACTCATATTAAGCTATTCACTTACAACAGAGCAGCATGCTTTCGGCATCATGCCAGACATCAAATGATCCCAGGGTAAGATGGAGTATGCAATCTTTATATCCTTGGATCGCATGCTACAGGCTGATATCTTGTGTTTACCTCTGAAAGGTGTATGACATATTGACTGTGAGATATGATACCACAGAAAATATGAGAAATTAATTTTGAGGGTGATAAAAGATTTTGGGCTAGTGAGTACAACAGAAGGAAGTACAATGAAATGCTCTACTGTGATCAGAAGACAGGGTTGGGACATGGACAGGAAAGAGGTATTAATGTTGAGGTGGAAAAGGGCTGTGCATCAGATTGGAAAGGTTTGAAGAGGTGTCTTAATTTGGCACTCCTTCGACATCTTTACATTTCTTAGAATGGCTGTTAGATCTTATGTCTAAGGCTTCGAGCATAAATCACCTTTGTCTCGATAGTATTTTGACAAATGTGCTTGGGCAGCCAATACCCAAAACAAAGACTATGTGAAATGGACTTCTTTCCACCCACTTGTTTTGTGTGGACAGGCAGTGATCTTTCAGGAAATCTGAAGGCCCCAGATAAAATATGTTTGCCAGGAGATTCAACCAGCATTGAAAGGTCTATTGTCCTTCTAAAAGGTAGCCACTGCCTTTAAGTAGATACTTTGCTTGAAACATCATTCTGCCAATCACTGAGTACCCAATGATCTATACAGCTCAGTTGCCAATTATGTTCAAATGAGACCTGCTCATGAAAACACTGCTCATCCCCAATCACCCTGCCTACTGATATTAACTTCATAGATTTCTCAATATAGAGAAAGAACTTGCAAATATGTAGCATCTATCAAAGACGACCCAAAGCACGTCACAGCCATTGAATTACTTCTGAGGCCTGGAATGAACAATGGAATAATGGAAAGTTAATCAGTTCATTTGGAGGTTATGTGCCTGTCTTTTTAAAAGGTCCCCATAGGGAAAAGGGGAATGACAGTTAATGTGCACATCACTAGTTAAGAAACACACGAGGTCTTTTATCAATGCACAGTCTCTATCTGCCGACAATTTGAATTGCATTGATGAATACCCGAGAAGCAGTTAGGTTTAGGGCACAAAAGTTGAAGGGAGTTGGTTTAACAGTTTATTGAAACAAATAATTCACGTGAATATCCAAGGCAGGCTGCACTCAATAATTAGCAATTTAAAGCCACATATAGACACTCTTGTCCGATTGAGAGGAAGATGGCTGTATTGGTTTGCAGTAAAGCACACTGCAGGGATCTTATGCTGACTGACTTACCCAGCCATCATGTACTCATGCACTGTGCACAGCCATCATGTATTCTAGTTTCAATGTATGAAGAATTCTTATTGGCTGGTATCAGTACCAGAGGAACTGTAACCAAATACTAATGACCTTTAGCAGACAAGGGAAATTATAGGAAGCAAAAAGGGAACACGAGCTCATTAATGCTCCAATATGCAGGTGAGATTGAGGTAATCTTGTGCATGAAGAAATCTTGTTCCTCATGTTCTCTGTATAACAATATTTTACTTTGCTTACAGAAGAGATTGATGTGGGAATTAAATGAGTTGTGTACTTTCGTCGTGACTGCTTCTCTAATCCTAAACTGCTACCAATCACAAGATCCAGAGCCCAAGGACAAAGACTGGAGCTAACTACCATAATCTCTAAGTACATATAATTTACATGACTGATAACAATCTCAAGTGCAAACAAAGTTGATTCTCTTCAAAATAAGAAGCAATGATGGGAGAAATACAATTTCCCAAGATTGATGATTTCAGCTCCTACCTACAATTCATTGTTAAAAATCACACAACTCCAGGTTAGAGTCGCTTCGAAAGCTAGTGCTTCCAAATACAACAAATGTGTTGGACTATAACCTGGTGTTGTGATATTTTTAACTTTGTCCGCGCTTTGAGCACCTCTGTAATATATGCTGATTGCAAACACATTTTTGCTGAATTTTGTTGCTTAGTGCACAATCTGTACATGGAGGCGTGCACCCGGGTACAACCAGTGCACAGCTGATCAAAATGTGTCCTTTCTGGCTACTAACTTTCTCTGGTGTCAAAAAATGGCCCGAAAAGGCTAGTAACATGGAACAAGAACATAACTAAAATAAAAGGCATAGTCCACATGTACAGCAGAAGCGATGTTCCCTTCAATTTCAGTCAGAGGCAAGGAACACAACAGGCAGATGGTGTTGCTTATAAAAGCCAGAGTGGTGTGTTGCTTATGTTGGTCATTGTCATTGGCATGAATTCAGTATTACAAGTTTCTTACAAATGACTGATTGGACAGATTCTCGAGTAGTGAGCCTTTGGACACATGGAGCGGTACACATATGCATGAGGTAATATGTTCCAGAGTGCAGGCTGTGCTCATTTTGATTGCTTCTTACAATTCTCCCATCTGGAGCAGCTCACCCATGGAGTCGTTTTGCCATTTATTTGTTCATGAACCGTGGGCATCATCAGCAGAACCCTTGACATTGCATTATGCCACTGTCTTGGCACTGCAAACAGAGGTGGCCTTTAGGTTATTAGGTGCCCGTGTGAATTCACAGTTGGGGAATTGTTCAAAGTATTCTTTCCAGTTTTAGTGGATGAGGTTGCCATCCCTGAGGAAAGAAAATCAAGCTGTGAATGACAGGCATTTTGTCCCTTTGGCCTTGGTCTACAGATGGCCTTGGTGGCTTCAAAAAAGCTTTGTATGTCATAATGGGCTGTGATTAGTTGGCTTTCTGAAACTTTCTCTTCTCACCACATCTCTTTTATCTTCTGGATTTGGTTGTGGGTGTCAGATTTGAAATGCTGCCTGTTTGATTTGTGACCTTTTGTTATTCTGCCAGTCAATGAGAGCTGCTCATTTTCATTCCAGGTTGTTGCATAGTTGAGCATTATTGACATCAAACAATCCGGCCTTGTTGATATTTAAACCCAAGGAAATGGACACAAGACTCCAGTACAGCCGACTTTTTTTAATTGTACTGTTCTGGAATTGTTTCGAATGTATATAAAGATTTTCCATATCACCTCTGAGTTGCACTTGGAATTCCTTTCTGCAGTTATAGAGACATAGGGTCATCGAGATGTACAGCACAGAAACAGAACCTACAGTCCTCGTCCATACTGAGCAGATATTCTAAAATAATCTAGTCCCATTTGCCAGCAGTTGGCCCATATCCATCTAAATCCTTCCTATTCATGTACCAATTCAGATGTCTTTTAAATGTTGTAATTGTACCAACCTCTACCACTTCATCTGGCAGTTCATCCTATACACGCAATGCACTCTGCATGAAAAAAGTGCCCCTTTGGTCCCTTTTAAATCTTTCCCCTCTCATTCTAAACTTATGCCCTCAAGCTCTGGAATCCCCGAACCCAGGGAAAAGACCTTGTCTATTTACCCTATCCATGCCCTTCATGATTTTATAAACCTCTATAGTCACCCTTCAGCCTCCAATGTTCCAGGGAAAACAGCTCCAGCCTATTCAGCCTCTCCCTATAGCTCAAATCCTCCAACCCAGGCAACATCCTTGTAAATCTTTTCTGAACCCTTTCAAGTTTCACAACATTTTTCCGATAGGAAGGAGACGAGAATTCCAAGCAATATTTCAATAATGGCCTAACCACTGTCCTTTGCAGCCGCAACATGACATCCCAACTCCTGTACTCAATACTCTGACCAATAAAGGAAAGCATACCAAACGCCTTCTTCACTATCCTAGCTACCTGTGACTCCACTTTCAAGGAGCTATGAACCTGCACTCCAAAGTCTTTTTGTTCAGCAACACTCCCTAGGACCTTACCATTAAGTGTATAAGTCCTGCTAAGATTTGCTTTCCCAAAATGCAGCACCTCACATTTATCTATTAAACTCCATCTGCCACTTCTCAGCCCATTGGCCCATCTGATCAAGATCCTGTTGTATTCTGAGGTAACCTTCTTTGCTGTCCATTGCACCTCTGATTTTGGTATCATCTGCGAATTTATTAACCATACCTCCTATGTTCACATCCAAATCATTTATATAAATGATGAGAAGCATCGGGCCTATCACTCCACTGGTCACAGGCCTTCAGGCTGAAAAGCAACCTTCCATCACTATCCTCTGTCTTCTACCTTTGAGCCAGTTCTGTATCCAAATGGCTAATTCTCCCTGTATTCCCTGAGATCTAACCTTGCGAACCAGTCCACCATGAGGAACTTTGTCGAATGCCTTACTGAAGTCCATATAGATCACGTTCCGTGCTCTGCCCTCATCAATCCTCTTCGTTACTTCTTCAAAAATCTCATTGCTATCAAGCTGAAACATTGATCCGGTTTTCCTCTTGGACACTCGGGCCTTGTGTTGGTGCTAAGAGAACGTCCATCATCCACCAAACCAATTGGTGATCTGGCCAACAGGCATTAGTCACTTGCATGTATTGAGTGATACAAACATCAGTTAGGTCTTTGACGTGAACGTTCAACCCAGGAGGTGCCTGTACTTTGATTTAGCATGTCTCCTTATGGTAATGGTTTTATGCCTCTGTCAGGAAAAGGTGTTTGTTATAATGAGGTCCTTCTGGCTTTGTCAGCAGGAGGACATCCGTTCCATTGGCTTACCCCATACTTTTTATTATAGCGATTCTGCTCCTGAGGATAAAGTTGACCTCGAGGTTCAAATGCCCCTAAAGAAGGACTTCTTTTTGAGGTGCCAGCGATGATCTCATCAAGTCAGAATACATCTTTCTTGTTACATCTTCCTCAGTGTTAAGGGTATGAGTATAAATGTTGATGATGCTGCCATATTGATTATAACTGAAATGTTAACTTAACTTTACAACTGGACTGATTGGCAGTGCATCCAAGATCCTACTCCACATGGCAAAACTAACCCCAAGGCCACAAAGTGGCACTGTTTGATGTTGTTTTCCATTCAAAGTTGGATCCCTCTACTTGTTCATTCTGTTGTCCCTCCCCAGGAAGGTGGACCTCACTGAGGGCCAAAACATCTCAACAACTCATGAGACGATTGCAGTGTTACAACCTGCACAGTCACCGTTCCGAGATTATGCACGACTGTTTCAATATTCCATATTGGAACGTTTCATTTTTTTCTTTTCTATCATAAAGATGACACCGGATATGGTTCCACAGCCCAAAGTGGGTGAGGCAATTTATTTTTTGGGAAACTTTTCAATCCCTTCCAACTCTGGATCAGCAGAGGACATCCTGAGGAGAACAACTCAGTCACAGATATTGCTGCCCATTGATATCTCTGACCAAACATAGGTGGTCAACATTAACATGCTTCTGTGTGCAGACTTTTGGACTAGGATCTCCCATGTTCACAGCTCTGTATCTGTTCTCAATTCTCCACTGTTACTGGGACTTAGCAAATGGCTTCTGGTCGAAGTCTGTGCACATCAGTATGCTTAATATGGGTGCAATTGCAGATGCCATTGTCTGCACAATATTGATGGGTCGGCGATCAGATTTGGGTGATGAATTAAACTACAATGGTTGGAAACACCTTGATGTTACAATTTTCTTCCACCTTCACAGTTTCTGAGGCGTACTGTCTTCCTTTGCTTTTTGAAGAATGTGGTACTGGAACATTCGAAGAACAGGAGAGTCAATGTTTTGAGCATAAGCTCTTCATCAGGGATGAGGGGGTGGCCCAAGGGGGCTGAGAGATAAATGGGAGGGGGGGTGGGGCTGGGGGGAAGGTAGTTGGGAATGCTATAGGTAGATGAAAATGGGAGTGATGGTGAAAGGTCAGAGGGTGGAGCCGATAGGTGGGAAGGAAGATGGACAAGTAGGACAGTTCAAGAGGGCGGTGCCAATTTGGAAGGTTGGATCTGGGATAAGGTGGGGGGAAGGAAGTGAGGAAACTGGTGAAATCCACATTGATCCAGTGTTGGGTTGGAGAGTCCCGAGGTGGAAGGTGAGGCGTTCTTCCTCCAGGTGTCGGGTGGCTAGAGTTTGGCAGTGGAGGAGGCCCAGGACTTGCAGGTCCTTGGCGGAGTGGGAGGGGGAGTTGAAGTGGTCGGCCAGAGCGTGGTGGGGCTTTTTAGTGTCCCAGAGATGTTCTCTGAAATGTTCTGCAAATTGGCGTCCTGTCTCTCCATCTCTGGGATACACGCACTGAAGAAACCCCACCACCCTGTGGCCGAGCACTTTAACACCCCCTCCCACTCCACCAAGGACATGCAATTCCTGGGCCTTCTCCACCGCCAAACTCTAGCCACTTGACATGTTGAGGAAGAACGCCTCATCTTCTGCCTTGGGATTCTCCAACTACATGGGATCAATGTGGATTTCACCAGTTTCCCCATTTCCTTCCCCCCACCTTATCCCAGATCCAATCTTCCAACTCAGCACCGCCTTCTTGAACTGTCCTACCTGTCCATCTTCCTTCCCACTACCTGCTCCACCCTCCTCTCTAACCCATCATCTGCACCCCCATCTGCATCTACCTAGTGTATTCCCAGCTATCTTCCCCATAGCCACACCTCACTCCCATTTATCTCTCAGTCCCCTTGGCCCACAAGCATCATTCCTTATGGTGAGCTTATGCTCGAAACGTCGACTCTCCTGGTCCTAGGATGCTGCCTGGCCTGTTGTGTTTTTCCAGCACCACACTCTTTGACTTTGATCTCCAGCATCTGCAGTCTTCACTTTTTCCTTCCTTTCTTTGTGCTGACATTGAGGACTGTTTGGACTGCACTTTGTCTGGCACTTCCTCACCATGGCCTTGATGACATGGATGGTCCTACCAGACGCAGCCCTCCCAGCAACATCACTCAAGAACTCATCGGAATGAACAAACCTCTGTGATACATCAAGGTGGAAATCCACAATAAGGGTTATACAAATAGTGTGATAGCTGACACCCATTGAACTAAGCTACCCTGAGGTGCTAGGGCTTTGTGTAAGAGGTGTGGAGGCCTGAGGCTCACTACCATATGTAATGAGCCTAATGCTTCATAAATAAGCATCTCAAAGCATTCTCAATGCTCAGAGCCTGTGCAAAAAATAGTTTGCTTATCGGAACCTCCAATATGTGACTGGAGCACTTGAGAAGCAGACAAATGACAACTTACTTCTGTGGTGCCTTTCAAGTGGTAAAACATCCCAAGGTGCTTAAAACTACACTCATTATAATTAAAGGTGGGTTGCAACATTCTCCAACTTATTAACACACACCCAGCTACTTGTTTACAAGCCTGTGAGCATCAAGCTAGGAGGAGACATTAAGAATTGAAATGAGCTAACATCATTAATGGGACTCATTCAGAGTCATGCATCAATCTGGGGAGGGTTATCAGACATGGTGGGGCATGAACACTGTATTAATAGTAACTTGCCTGCTACAATTTCGATTGGACTGAAATTCAATTATAAAAGAGTTTCAAACTACCCTTCCATCATCATCCTAACATTTAGTACAACATGGAACTGAATCTCACCTGTCCACATTCTCAGTGATTATTGTGATTGTTTGCATTAAATCTCATTAGTTGTTTTAGAAGTAAAAAAATGTGTTGTCTGTTGTCCCAAAACCTACAATTACTGATGCCTCAGGCTCATCAAATATAATTTTTATAACTACTACACCCTATAACTACTTTGTTGCTGGAGCAACAGCTCTTACAACTGGATATGACAACAAGCTTTGCAGGGTAAATGCTTCTGGATAATGTTCCATTATTTTAAAAGGTACGACAGTCAAAGAAACAACAACGAACCACACAGAAGTGTTGCAGATATGCATTGAAGTTTCTTAACATGATTTTTCTCTGGTGCCTTGTTGTACAAGTGCATTGACTACTTTGGAACTGAATCATTCAAACCAATCTTAGATTTAACATCAGACCCTGGACTGTGCTGAATTAATTCATTTCTGCTGAGATGACAGTGGCACTGCTGATATAGCATTGGGGGTTCTACCTATGGACTAATATGCTCCTGGTCTCAGCAGCAGAGGGGAAATCAGCAAGTGCACTCATCAATTGCTATCAGTGACATCTGTTAAAAATCACACAGCACCAGGTTATAGTCCAACAGGCTTATTTGGAAGCACTAGCTTTCGGAGCACCGCTCCTTCATCAGGTGGTTGTGGAGTATAAGCTTATGAGTGACATCTGTGACAGTGTACAGAGAGAGCAGACAACATTAAGTGACTTGTTATTCTCTTGCGGAGTCCATTGGGCTATGATTGAAATATAAAAAAAATGCATATTGGATTGGAAGACAGGTGGGTTACAGCAGTAAATGCATACTGCATCTCAGTCTGGCTCAAGGTCATTAGCAGGAGATGGGGAAGGAAAACCTCACCTCCCTGTCTTGTTGTAATGCAATAGGACCAGTTGGCTAATAGAAAGGACTGATGTATATTGGGTGGGTCCACAGAGGGATATTGTACGATTTAATCATTCCATTTTGACACTGCTATCAAACAAACACAGGTATGGTCCTTTTCTGGACAATATGTGTCACAACTTCATTTCTTTTCATATGTCCAGAGGTAGCATTAATAGCCAACAAATTGAAAATGATGCTGGTCTTTTGATCAGGGGAAAGACCTTTAGCTCAATGTACTTCACTGGTATGTTGGGACCCTGAGGAGGTTTCAATATACAGACACTGCAATACTTAAAATGGGAGGTCAAAATTTCCAATTGCCAGTTTTACACTGTTTGGATTTTTCTGGAATTCTGACAACAGTGGGATCAGGTAGTCGGAATCCTGCCAGATCTGTGCTGTTTGCATTGTACTTACCTGGATTTTTACATGGATATGGAGATTTTTCATGCAGGTGTAAAGCCTGCTCAGGATTCTCACCAGATCAATTAGAGTGTCAAAGCACTCCTTCACCGACACCAATGTTCACCTCCATGGAGAGAACTCTGATACTCTTGGCCTTGTTGGTACTGATGAATAATATCAGTGGAGTTTGCTGAACTAAGGAAAGTATGAACTTTATTTTACAAAATCTACCAGTGACTACATCTTGCTACAAGGTTCCAAGTGAGATTGAACATGTGAATTGAATTACTTCCTATGAAAATGCACCTTGTCAGTGTATCACAGTCAGATTTTACCTCACAACAAGAAATTCCCACAATAGAAGTTTGAGGTTAATCCCAATTGAAAAAAAAAACTCTCTATGCTGATTAACATACAGAGGGGAATGTATAGGAAGATTTAAATCAACATTGAGCATCAGGACTAAAGACTGAGCGTAAGGATTTATCACACCACTAGGGTGAAAATATATGCATTGCTAAATTCAATACCCACATAACAGAGGCAGGGTTGGTTGGGGTCTGAAAATACCCTTACTAGAAAGACTTTCCATTGTGCAAATGCATTTAGTGTATATAAAGATAGTTTCCTCATCAACTTGTTCAGAGATATTATTATACACCTCTGGAACAGGCACAACTTGAGCATGGGCCTCCTGGTCTAGAATTTGGACATTGCACCACAAGAACACCTTTTCATTTATGTACAGATGTAGTTCTGTTCGCCGAGCTGGAAGTTTTTGTTGCAAACGTTTCGTCCCCTGGCTAGGTGATATCATCAGTGCTTGGGAGCCTCCTGCGAAGCGCTTCTTTGATGTTTCCTCCGGTGTTTATAGTGGTCTGTCCCTGCCGCTTCCGGTTGTCAGTTTCAGCTGTCCGCTGTAGTGGTTGGTATATTGGGTCCAGGTCGATGTGTTTGTTGATGGAGTTTGTGGATGAATGCCATGCCTCTAGGAATTCCCTGGCTGTTCTCTGTCTGGCTTGCCCTATGATAGTAGTGTTGTCCCAGTTGAATTCATGTTGCTTGTTGTCTGCGTGTGTGGCTACTAAGGATAGCTGGTCGTGTCGTTTCGTGGCTAGTTGATGTTCATGTATGCGGATTGTTAGCTGTCTTCCTGTTTGTCCTATATAGTGTTTTGTGCAGTCCTTGCATGGTATTTTGTACACTACATTAGTTTTGCTCATGTTGGGTATCGGGTCCTTCGTTCTGGTGAGTTGTTGTCTGAGCGTGGCTGTTGGTTTCTGTGCTGTTATGAGTCCTAGGGGTCGCAGTAGTCTGGCACTACTATCATAGGGCAAGCCAGACAGAGAACAGCCAGGGAATTCCTAGAGGCATGGCATTCATCCACAAACTCCATCAACAAACACATCGACCTGGACCCAATATACCAACCACAACAGCAGACAGCTGAAACTGACAACCGGAAGCGGCAGGGACAGACCACTATAAACACCGGAGGAAGCATCAAAGAAGCGCTTCGCAGGAGGCTCTCATGCACTGATGATGTCGCCTAGCCAGGGGACGAAACGTTTGCAACAAAAACTTCCAGCTCGGCGAACAGAACCACAACAACAAGCACCCGAGCTACAAATCTTCGCACAAACTTTGAATTTATGTATAGAAATAGAAAATTCACTCAGGTTTGTATTTAACCCAGACTAATATCTACAGGGATCCTCAGCAAAATACTAATGGACAGACTGAGTCATGGTCCTGGTTGAACTCTAAAACATATCCCAATGCCATCCCTAAATTAGAATTTTTGCTTACCAGAGGCAAAGTCAACCTCCCTTACAGCACAAAGCTCAGTCAAAACAATGGAACGAAAGAAAAGTGTTAACCACTGAAGCCTTTTTACTGACTGAAATTACTGCCTCATTCAGAAGATGCTGTCTTCCTGCAA
Organism: Chiloscyllium plagiosum; assembly: GCF_037043375.1. Classification (NCBI taxonomy): domain Eukaryota; kingdom Metazoa; phylum Chordata; class Chondrichthyes; order Orectolobiformes; family Hemiscylliidae; genus Chiloscyllium; species Chiloscyllium plagiosum. Next base: position 39,820,148 of record NW_028270148.1, read on the forward strand.
AATGTTTTTATCCTTTCATGGTAATAGGGAATAGAACAATGGATAAGGGAGGGGCAGCCTTTAACGACCGACAAGTTGTAGCAAGTATGATGGCAATGTTTAAAATGCTGCAAGAAGCATATTAGTTCACACACATTCATTTTGTAATTGACAAAACTTCCACTGAGTTGTGTCAATTTCTCCCTTGCATTGTACTGAACAGATTGGTAGACGGTCAAGCTGAACACTGAGGATTTACAGCATTGAAGTCTGCACCAACAATCACAGATTATACTGATGTGGAGGATTTTGGATTCGTGGTGCTGGAAGAGCACAGCAGTTCAGGCAGCATCCGAGGAGCAGCAGCCAGTGTTGGAATGAGATGGACAAAGTTAAAAATCACACAACACCAGGTTATAGTGCTCCTTCATCAGATAGCTGTGGAACAGAATCATAAGACATAGAATTTATAGCAAAATATTTTGTTATAAATCTTTTGCTATATATTCGGTGTCTTATGATCCCGTTCCACAGCTACATGATGAAGGAGCAGCGCTCTGAAAGCTAGCGGTTCCAAATAAACCTGTTAGACTATAACCTGGTGTGGTGTGTTTTTTAAGATTACATTGAAGAAGACCAGTTTAAATGAGCAAGTCCGGAAGTGTATTTTAGCTTAATCAAAGATGAGTAGCTAGGTGGAGGACAAAATGTTTGTTTGCCTTAATTGCTGCTGATGCCTGCTGTAACTTTATCATTAACTACTTGCATTATGTGCCACTATCTACCTGAAAACCTCAGCAGATTTTGCAATGGCAGAAGCCTTTAGTACTGTCGGTTGAAATGAATCACAGTGTTGTGTCCACAGCTACTGCTGTGATGAATTTCATGGCTGTGATGCTATGAATTGGTCCAAATGGAGAAAGACCGACATTTTCAGCCCGTGAGTAGAAGTAAATCTGGTGATTTACTTCTACTTTACTTTTTGTTTCTCTCTTTTTTGAAGTTGCCCAATGAATTCCAAACTTTTCAGTCTTTATACAGATGGACAACCCCTCATCATACATTGATTCAGATATTTGTGTTCTTTATCATGGACTAGTTGGATTTTAGCGTCTGTTTCTGTGCTGTATGACTCTATGACTATGACGAGTGCCATGAGAACAATAAAGATCCAAATGAAGCAACAGAACAGACAACATGTCAGTTTAATGCCTCATCACGAAAAATGACAACTCTGACCGTGCAGTACTATTTCAATACTGCAATGACGTGTCAGCCTAGATTGTATTCTCAAGTCTGTAGTAGGGCCTTAAAGTCTCCTGTCTCTAAAATAGAATACTGTCACTGAGTCAAACTGACACTTGAGAAAGATCAGTTGGGACATCTTTAGTACATAAGCATATTTTTTTATTTATTATTCATTTGTTACTGTAACAAATGTTACTGTAACCTAACATGCAAAAAAGAGAATAAACATTTATTATACTACATACCAGTGGTATTACACATGCCATAAATACCTGCAATGCTACTCTCTCCCACCTAAAGAAATCTATTAATGCTTCCTCATCAGTGAATTGTTACTTGTTAAATGGTTAAGAGTTCTGGCACTTCTAGATAGGAAAAATAAAGGATTAAGGGTTTTAGCTTTGGACTGTTTGATTCTACACCCAGGGGGGTGAGTATGCTTGACAGTCCAGATTAGTAAAACTCTGCAAATTGAAAGAAAACACAATTATTAAAGGCATTATTTGAATATAAATCATTCCTTTACTTCCTATGACAAAAATTGGAATTTAAAATTGGTATTAAGTAAATTTTGTTTCACCAAGTCTTTATTCTGTTGCAATTATTCAGGATATAGACCAGTGAGGAAAGTATGACATTTGAATTCTTAAAAATGACAGAAAACTATCAAATTCATGCCTGTTTGAAGATAGAATCCACACAATGAAAAGAAATGGAAAGGACTTGCATATATATAATACATTCCAGGACCACAGGCTGTCCTAAAGAGCTTGATAGGGAATAAGGTCCTTTTGGTGTTAGCATTTCTGGAAACATGTTTCTTTATGAATCTTGAAGAGCTTTTCATCTCTTTGCTTTGGGGATGTTGAAACCAATAGTGTTGTCTTCCAAGGCAGGTCTTGTGAAGATTCGTAAAATAACCAGAAATGAGAGATGAAGTCTGAGACAGCCTTGGAGAAAGGAGAAAAGCAGAAGGAATTCATTTGGTGCAAGCTTGGTGTGAGCTGGGCCTGGAAATTTTCCATTTACACCATGTCTCTAGGGTATTCTGCAAATCTCTTCCCTGCCTGTCGACATCCCACCAACTAGTTTCTTATCAACTTTGTTTATCATCTGCCTATCTATCCCCTTTCAAGTGGTTGCCCAAGGTAAAGTCAAGGTTTTAGATTTTAATGGCAGATTCCAGTGAAAATGAACACATTACAGTCTAAGGAGGATAGAGGGGAAGAAGAAATAAAAAGAACCAAAAAACAGTTTGCTGGTTACCAGCTGGTGCAGTTTTATGGGTTTATGTTGTTGATATAGAACCCAAAATGTGGCAGGAAAATATGGCTTTAGAGGTGGCTCAAGATCAAAGCAAGTTTGGTCACGCCTCTATAGAATGAGTCTACGCACATAAATGAGGGGAAATGAAAGGCAAGTACACCTGCGCACTCAATGCAGGGAATGAGAATATGGGTTGCAGTAGTTGGAGGAACAGACACCATCTGTTCCAGGAATGCAGCTGATCACGTTATTGCTCAAAGAGCACATTACTGCTTACTTGAGATGGAAAATGATTGAGTTGCACAACTACGCTGTTCTTAAATCATCATTTGTTGCTGCACGGGGTGGTTTTACATCTAAATATTGACTCATTTGAATGAGTCAAATTTGCAGTAATCTTTTTAGCAAACTGGAAATTAACTCAATACATTTCTGCCCTTCTCAGGAGATTTTTGCGTCTAATCTAGTATAGGCTGTCCTCAGGTTGCAAACGGATTCTGCTCCTGAGCCCGTTTGCAAGTCGATTGTTACACAGGTGTGGAACCCAATGCAGGACAATATAAAATAGGCATGTGTAAGTACAAAGAAATATTCACATGTTGGACCTGTAAAATTAGAGTCATAGAGTCAGACAGCATGAAAGCAGGCCCTTCAGCCCAACTCGTGCATGCTGACAGGTTTCCTAACCTGAACTAGTCCCATCTGTCTGCATTAGGCCCATATCCCTCTAAACTTTTCCTATCCATGTACCCATCTTGATGCCTTTTAAATGTTGTAATTGGACCAGCCTCCAGCAGCTCTTCAGGAAGATTGTTCCACATATGCACCACCCTCTGTGTGGAAAAAATTGCCCCTCAGGTCCCCTTTAAATCTTGCCCCTCTCACCTATACCCTCTAGTTTTGCCCTGGGTTGGTGGGGGGGGGGGACCTCGGCTATTCTCCTTATCTATGCTCCTCATGATTTTATAAATCTTTACAAGGTCACTCTTCATAGATTAGTATGGAAACAGGCCCTTCCGCCCAACAAGTCCACACTGACGCTTCGAAGAGCAACCCACCCAAACCCCAACCCTATATTTACCCCTAACACTAGATTAGATTAGATTACATTACATTACATTACATTACAATACAGCGTGGAAACAGGCCCTTCGGCCCAACAAGTCCACACCGACCCGCCGAAGCGCAACCCATCCGTATCCCTACATTTACCCCTTACCTAACACTACGGGCAATTTAGCATGGCCAATTCACCTGACCTGCACATCTTTGGACTGTGTGAGGAAACCGGAGTACCCGGAGGAAACCCATGCGGACACGGGGAGAATGTGCAAACTCCACACAGACAGTCGCCTGAGGCGGGAATTGAACTCAGGTCCGTGGCGCTGTGAGGCAGCAGTGCTAACCACTGAGCCACCGTGCCACCCCTAACTCCAGGGAAAAAGTCCCCGCCCATTCGGGTCTCCCCAGTACTCAAACCCGCCAGTCATAATATTAATATACCCCTCCATGGGGTCACATTTGTAAGTATGAGTGTATGTAAGTCAGATGTTTATCAATCAGCGACCCCCTAAATCAAATTTGAAACCTTCTGCAATTGCTATTGTTACATCCTGGGTGCGGTTCCATAATTCATTATGGTTCCAGGCAGGTTATCTCAAATCATTAAGATCCCCAAGTGAGGAGAAATGAACTGACTCTCCCTCTGTATTTTCCATCCCTTCATTTGGTCGCAGCAAGATGAATTTAAAAATAAACACTTTCTCTTGTCGATATCTTTTTCCAAGACCTAAATGACCATTATGTTTTAAAAGGAGCCAATTTAACTAGATTTTCTTGAGTTAATGAAGAGTGTGTTTATTAATTATTAAACATGAGAAGAATTAGTAACACAGATGAAAAATAAGAGGTGAGGCCAAAAAGATAAAAAAAAAGCAAGTATGTAGATAAATCTCTGAATTGTTCATGAAAAGTGAAGATTGCAGTGAAGATTACTGGTTGAGTTGATACTGGTCGCTAAACAGTTGATTTTAAGATTCTTAATTTTGCAAGTTGATTCTGTTGTTCTAACTATGTTCAACCATGACTCAATTCCAGCATTCAGGATGAAGGACAATCCTTCTGTTACGTTCTGTCTAACTTGTTAGCTAGCTGGCTTCAAGCTCTCTCTCTCTCGAGGTGACAGACTCCTTTATCTGCAGCTCAGTGACAAGGTGGTTGTTCTTCGACTGTGACATTCATAGCATGCTAACACTCAAAGCCAGCTTGCTATGCTTGGGTAACTTAGCTTACTGGCACATATACAAGAACATCAGCTTTGCTAGAATACAACCATAGAGTTGAAAATGACTTTTTTAATCTTCATTTTTTTATATTTTTAAAGAGAAAAAACAAAGTATGTGTACATTTTGGGACATAATCTGTCAGAGATGATTGCTGTTGAGCGTATGTTCACCAGTTCCTCTTTATCTTTTTAGTAACAAGAGACCAAAGTGTTGAACTTGCTTCTTCCCGCCTCCCCCCTTCATGGGTTGTTGATTCAGGTTTCCTTAGTGTCTTTAGACAAGACATTCCATGGGGTTTCTCTCTCTCTCTCTCCAGGTAGCATCTTAACTTACTTTCTTAGCCATTTCTGGCTGTATATGTCCCCTTTTTAAAAAATGAATTTAGGAATTGCAAGTTAAAAAATATCCACAGTGATTCAAATTCTAATCCATGATCATGACACCATATTGATGTCTAGCAGGCACAGTCCATTATAAATACCATATTTTGGAGTTAATTTTTTTAATTGATATTCTTTCTTTTGTGAAGCAGCAGAAATGTCAGTGGTGATTATTGGTCAAGTATTCTGCGTTGTTCCATTTCAAAAGCTGCGAGTTGTGTCTTCTGAGCCAGTTCTCACAATTCACATGTAAAGTATAGTTTGCTGCAGCTTTTTGCAACCCTCACCAATCTGTCCAATTTCATCAACAGTCTCAGATAGCAAGTGTTATTGCCTATTCAACAGTTGACCATTACCATAGCTGAATGCCATCTTCTCCACACATACAGAATCAATGGATAGCCATTTGGAAAAATCTGCATTGACAAAGCTGCATTGTACAGTGGTAAGAACACCATCTAGACAAATGTGATTGCTTAATCAGTATTTTACTGATGAGCCTAAACATCTAACCTTGCCACCACTGGCACACCATATGATTACTATGTGCTGCAGTACAGATTAAAGGTGTACCAACACCTCCCAAGCCTGTGACCTCCATTAACTGGACTAACTATACCATTAGATGCATGGAAATCCCAGAATCTCTAAATTTCTTGGTCATTCACCATTTCAATGTGAAAACATCATTGTTTCTTCAGTATCACCTGGCCGGAATTCTGGAACTCCATGCTGAATAATATCATGGCAGCATTTCACCACATACAATGCATTGGTTCAGGAAGGCAGCCTATCATCGCATTCTCAGTGTGGACAATAAATGTCAATCTTTTTGGCAAAGCCAATGTACATTTAAATGTACTACGAATATAAATTTAAAAAACAAAGGATGAGTTGCCCTTTCCCCTCTGTTATGCTTGCACTCTGTAGTGGCTGTCAGCATTCCTTGAATGTCACAAACTGTAATTTGTTCATGTTCAGAAAGTTATTCCCTGCCAGTGAAGTTAAGGGAACTTTGTGTCAACATATTGTCAAGGTCCCTGGAGACATTCCTTGGAGATGTGGTGCAGAGTGTATCTTGTTCCTCCATGTGATGTTTCTGCACATCCTAGAATTTGTGGAGGTTTTTAGGCTGTTTCAGCAGCAATAGAATAATTAAATATAAGACTACCTGAATCTAAATTCGATTGATCAAGATCAATCTTGCTCAGTGTCAACTTCCATTATTACAATCCACATAGATCAAAAAGCAATACCGTCATATTTTTTAAAGCTGTGGCTCAATCAATGTTTTGTCTATCTTTTTTGGAAGTGTTCCAGCCATTTATAAAGGTAGTATCTCACAACAAGGGAGAACAACAAATCTTCTTAGCATGAACATTTTGAAGAGTTTAGTTCTGTATTCTATACAGCTTGTCACTTGATGCAAAATTCTAAGGAATACCAATATCATTTTCTCAAACACAAATCAATAAGACTTTTCTCGTCTTGACAAATGTTATTTGACTTTTCACTCCAAGAAATTAAATCAAATGGCTAATTCAAAGTGTTACATAGTATCCTCATTTGTGAAATTCCTCATTGTGTTCACTTCACTGGGAAGGACATGTGGATACATTGTTCTTGTGTAATCTTAGATACAGTGTGATAGCCAAATGTTGGCATGTATTAAAGTAAACTGAGTGCTATGTGCGAAAACCTCAGGGGCTCCTAGTTAATACTATAGGATATCATCCCCATTATTTGTAATGGACATTGTTATATAATCTGCTTTCTATACTAGGATATTTTTCATTTTCACCCTATGAATTATGGGAGATAAAAGTAAAACCTTTCTTTGCTTCTTTAATTGCTATCAAATCTTTACAAAGTGTTAAACTCCCTGTCCTGAGAAATACGTGAAAGGCTTTTTTTAATCATATGAGGATGCAAGTACGAATTGAGAGAAACATTAAATCTTAGATAGCCAGAGTTGATACTATATACACATATATGGTGTCTTAAATGTTAGCATGGTGTTGCTACCATTCACTCAACAAGTCTGAGTTGTTGTGGTTTTGTGCTCCCACCTATAGGACTACTCAACATGTCAGATCCCAGAATGAAATCTGGCTTGTACTATATATATATAGTTTAATTGGTTAATGTGGTGGTTTGTCATAGAGACATATTCACATGAGGCTGCAACTTTTCTTGAGCAACAGAAGTTAATTACACAAAGAAGAAATATAAAACTAAGCTATCTGAGTACACATGAAGGTTCAAATAATCCCAAAACACAGAGCAAAACAAAGCTTCAACCTATTTCTAGACACTATCAAGTCCAGAGAAAATATTCCCCATATTTCAGCTCTTTGATGTTCTACTTAACTGACTTCGAGCAGTGGACTCTGAGGACAATTTGATGGTGTCCTTTCCAATATGCCAACATGAATGTTTCCATAAATCTGAGTATCTAAACTTTCTCAGTTCTAATCCCCTGCAGATTTCCAACCAAACCCTCCTGCCTTGGAAGTTTTAAGAATTAACCATTCTGCTGAGGTGAGTGGTTCCTGAACTGCCATGAATCAGAGAAGCTAAGCTTGCTTCTAAACTCATCACTGGTGTCTTCTGAACTGAACTGAAAAAACTTGCTCATTGTAGATTCTTCTGGAGTCAAAGCAAAGCTTACCTGTCGTAAACTCAATAGTACAGCACTCTTTCCCATTAACACCACACAGATTTGCAGTCACCTGCTGTCTGGGACAAAGTGGATTAGGTCACTGGTTCAAAAGTGACCCTCTGGACCGAAATTTTGTGTTTTGTTTTGGCTAAGAGCAAGTTGCATTGCATTTGTTGGAGAGATTCTCTCTGCGAGGCCAAGTGAGTTTTCTTGCCAAATGTTGACAAACTCACATATTAATTACCATTACCACCTCTATGGCACGTATCACATCTGATTTCTGTCCCATCTTACTGTTCCTGGAATACATGCCACTTAAGTGATATCCCACAATGGACTGATATCCCTGGCACATGCACCACCTTTAAAAAGCCATTGTGCTCCCAGACACTGTTAGTCTTAAAGTGTCTTGCTCAATTCCTGAAATTGGCAAACATCAATATGTGGGCAGGTTCCTGGAATTGCTGATGGACAGAGTGGTGCAAAAGCAGGACTTGCAGTGGAGCAATGACACCAGATCATGCCAGACACTTCCAGGAGGTAAAGGTCATCCCATTTGGAGGAATATCCAGCACTGTAGGAAGAGAGTCAATGACCTTTCCTACATTAGAACATGGTACATAAAACAGTACAGCACAGGAGCGGGCTCTTTGGTAGTGCCGAACATGATGCCAAATTCAACTAATCCCTTTGCCTGCCTTTGGTTTCTATCCCTCCAGTCCTTGCATATTCATGTGACCAGTATAAATTTCTTCTCTGATGGCTCAAACTCACTCTATCTCTACTATTGTACCCACCTCCCAGCAAGACCCATGCCCTATTATTCTCCTTATTGTCTGCAACAAATTTCCCACTTGTTTTTTTTTCTCTCGCTCTCTCTCTCTCTCACTGAAGCCCCCAATCTCACTAACCCTGCATGCTGTCTGCTCTGTCTACTCACTTGCTTGGGACATCACTTGAACCACACCAAGAAAAATGACTGGGCTAACCCTTTTAACCTTCCATAATAACTGTTTCTCTTTCATACCAGGAGGAAAGCTGCCTTCAATATGGCAGAAAATGTCAAATTGGGTTGTGTATTCCTAAAATTTGGTTCCTCACTCATTATGGGGAAAAGGTCCTGACTTTGACAGACCTGGACTAGTATCAGCGGCTGCCTATGACTTACTGTGTTGAGATTCTCTGAACGAAGGCAATCCAGTACGCCCCCATTGCTCCCACTACCTTGACCTGACTTGATTGAGGCTGGCTAACAACTGTATAATCCTTGCAGCGGAGTAAAAATGATAGTTTCTGATGTAGCCTGGAGTGCAGCATTGATGTGGAGGCACTCTATATGTTGATTGGAAATATGTCATGACTTGGCATATTTCAAATGCCAATGTCAATGGGCATTGGTTATATGTGGTTGGTGCCTGTGGAGCATGCCCTGAGATGGTAGTGCTTGGTGTCCTACACAGAGATCATTTAGAGCAGGTGGCAATGCTCAACCCAGCGTGAGCTCTGGTCTCCATGTTGAGTTTTCATTTAGTTTGTTGGGTGAGTTTGGTCAGTTATTAATAATGCAAGTTGGGTCATCAGCAAGGACCTCAACAAGGTTTAATCAATGTCAGTTGGTAACTGACTGTTCTTGCCTCACTAGTTGTGAAAAGCTTAAAAGATGGGGTTAGATGTTCTTGACATCAAGATATACGTTATTGGATATCTTGCCTGATTCTGCTCTACATCTCACCACTGTCCATTCCACTCAGATTCCTCTCAGATTCTGACTTCTGACCTTGTTTTTAAAAGGAAATCCTTCATTGAAGTAATCAAAACGCATTATTTCAAACTCCAAAAAAGATATTAACATAGATAAATGCCAAACCTTTCAACACAGTGGCAGCATGCACTTTTTGAAGCTACTGATTATGATAGTAAAGGTGTCAATTTTTTTCTGCCATATATCTGATCAAATGTCCCTCCTACTCTTAGCACAAACTATTCACTTGTAAAGATCTGGAGATTGGTACTCAACATGCTTGGCTACTTTGTGAAGGGATTCTTTCTTGGCCATCGAGTACTAGTCTGGGAATTGATGCCACAGCATCTGTTTCAAAGACATGGACACTATTGACTGCAAACAAGAATTCAAATGTTATTGAACTATGACCTAATATCTACACCTCCTTATATTGTATCAGCTTACAATAGTTGGATATAATTGTTTGAGGTCTATATAAAAAATCTTGTGGAATCTTGTCTGCATCTTGACTTGCGTAGAAAAAAAAAATCAAACTAGTCAAGAAGAGGTACACTTAGTAAGTTTGTAGATGACATCAAAATTGGAGGTGTAGTGGACAGCAAAGAAGGTTACCTCAGATTACAACAGGATCTTGTTCAGATGGGCCAATGGGATGAGAAGTGGCAGAGTTTAATTCAGATAAATGCGAGGTGCTGCATTTTGGGAAAGCAAATCTTAGCAGGACTTATACACTTAATGGTAAGGTCCTAGGGAGTGTTGCTGAACAAAAAGACCTTGGAGTGCAGGTTCATAGCTCCTTGAAAGTGGAGTCACAGGTAGATAGGATAGTGAAGAAGGCATTTGGTATATTTTCTTTTATTGGTCAGAGTATTGAGTACAGGAGTTGGGAGGTCATGTTGCAGCTGTACAGGACATTGGTTAGGCCACTGTTGGAATATTGCGTGCAATTCTGGTCTCCTTCTTATCGGAAAGATGTTGTGAAACTTCAAAGGATTCAGAAAAGATTTACAAGGACGTTGCCAGGGTTGGAAGATTTGAGCTATGGGGAGAAGCTGAATAGGCTGGGGCTGTTTTCCCTGGGGTGTCGGAGGCTGAGGGGTGACCGTATAGAGGTTTATAAAATTATGAGGGACATGGATAGGATAAATAGACAAAGTCTTTTCCCTGGGGTGGGGAAGTCCAGAACTCGAGGGCATAGGTTTAGGGTGAGAGGGGAAAGATATAAAAGGGACCTAAGGGGCAACTTTTTCACACAGAGGGTGGTACGTGTATAGAATGAGCTGCCAGAGGAAGTGGTGGAGGCTGGTACAATTGCAACATTTAAGAGGCATTTGGATGGGTATATGAATAGGAAGATGTTGGAGGAATATGGGCCGGGTGCTAGCAGGTGGGACTAGATTGGGTTGGGATATCTGGTCAGCATGGACAGGTTGGACCAAAGGGTCTGTTTCCATGCTGTACATTTCTATGACTCTATGACTAAATACCACAGTTCAATATTCTATTCTTTCATTTTCAGCATTTCTTTCTGTTGCAATAATGATGAAGTAATCAACATAGGTAAGGTCCTTTCCTACCCGTCAGTTACTTCTTCCATATTGTCATGTTGAACACTGTGGTTCAAACTGGAATGCTTCCATGGGTCTCACTTACCATCCTTTTTAACTCAGTCATGCTGGGACTTATTATAATTATTTAACCACAGAATCTGCTAAAATTAGCTACCTCATCACAGAGAAGGGTTAAAAGCTTGTTATCTTCCTGATATCAATGGCTCAGTTCCACTCAAGCCAGTTTACCCATCAAAATGTTATTAGAAGCCATTTGTGATTTTGATTATGAAGATTAAGTAAATTTGTAGTGAGTTAAGTTAGCACAGTGCACACTGCTCAAACAAAAGTAACTCTTGTTGAAAACAAATCTTTGAAGTGAGAATGCCAGTCTAAAGTGGTCTTTGTGCTTTTGACTGATGTCCCCTGGGAGTAGAGTAAGAATGCCAGCAACTCTTTTCACACATACAGAAAGAATTATTTCTGTTTACACTGGAAATAAAAATAGTTGCCTCATGGGAAGATGCCAACCCTTTGGCAGTTGTTGTGAACAGGCTGTGGCAGTAATTCCACTCACTCTGGTACAGCAGACCTATATAATTACTTAAATTACTCTTGCAATAATGTTGACTTGGGCATTTTTACTTTAGTCATTGCCCACGTAAACATGGCTTCATGCCCTAAGTCCAAAGTGCTGTAAATTTCACTTAAAGTATCAAGCAATTCCATCTGGGATAGATACTGAGGCTCACTATTTAACCAAAACTTATTTCCTTGCAAAACCAAGATGCAAATAATACCAGTGGACCACTTACTCTTGAACTTACTGATTAGTTACTGTTGCAGTCCAGACAAAGTTCACTGGGCTGATACCAGTATGGAGGGATTGTTTTATGAGGAGAGATTGAGTGGATTGGGCCTGTACTCATTGGAATATAGAAGAATGAGAGGGGACACTATTGAAATATACAATCGTCTTAGGGGGCTTGACAGGTAGATGCAGAAAGGTTGCTTCTCCTTGTGGAGAGTCTAGGAGATCTCAGAATAAGGGATCGTATATTTAAAACAGATGTGAGGAGGAGTTTCTTAGCTCAGAGGGTTGTGAATCTGTGAATTCTTTACCACAGAGGGCCATGGAGGCTGAATGATTCAAGGCTAAGATTTTGAATCATATAAGAGAATCAAAAGTCATAGGCAAAAGGCAGGAAAGTGGACTTGAGGATTATCATACTGGCCATAATCTCATTGAATGACAGAGCAGACTTAATTGTCTGAATGGTTTACTTTTGTTCCTACATCTCTGGTCTTATTTTATGTCATCTCATGGAAATGGCATCAAAGATGATTGAGTCTGGCCTTCCCATACCTCCTGCACATTCTGAGGGGACTGTCAGCTGTAATCGTTTCATGTGAAGGTTTTCAGCAGCTGCTGAAGGTTGCTGCTGGTCCTGGGCATGCTGGGACGTCTGTTCTTCTTCCATTCCTCTGTGCCTTTTTACATCACAGCAACGGCGATGACAACCGCCGCAGGGGCTGGATCCATCAGTCATGCTTGCAATGATTCTATATAGGGAACAAAAGAAACAGAACAGTTCCTTAGCAATGGTAACAGTCAGCATTCAACAAAAGGGAGGCATGGCCTATTCGTATAATTGCTCCACTATTAGTCTGGAGACCCAGGTAATGTTCCCGTCCTGGCAGATGGTGGAATTTGAATGCAATATAAATCTGGAATTAGAAATCTAATGATAAACCATGAAACCATTGTCGATTGTCAGGAAAATCCCATCTGGTTCACTACTACCCATTACAGAAGAAATGCCCTCCATACCTGGTTTGGCTGACATATGACTCCAGACCATTGCAATGTGGTTGACTCTCAACTGCCCTCTGGGAAATTAGGGATGAGCAATGAATGCTGGCCCAGCCAGTGATGCCCACACTCTCTTAATTAATTAAAATAAATTTACATCACTCACAAGCGAAAGCTTAACATGCCCTTACGTTCAATGGGTCACAGAGACAAGGAAGGCCAAGGAATCACGGCATAGAACATGGGCATTGGATTTTATTTTGCTGAATGCAGCACCAGTCTTATTTCAATGAGACAGTAGTGGTTAATATGTGCTGCATCAGTATTCATCCTTTCTCCTCCTAGCTGTATATCACCCATGAAAGGCATCATTGCATATAGAAGTGATTTGTGTCATCCGTGCAGTTCAGATTGGATTTCTGTGCCCCTGTGCAGCCCAGGCATCTTGCATTCGCTGTGTGTTTTGTTGCCCACATGTTCGCCCTTTTAAGGTTGACTCTGATTTCTTCTACCTCACAATGATGCCTATCATCTACAAGGACAAATGACAGAGTCAAAATTACTTGCGAGCAGCTTTTGCACCCACATAGTTGTAAGCTGGCACATACACATTTCACAAGCCATGATTGTAAATGACTTCACCCTGCAGTCTGCAAGTGCATGATGGATGCAATTGTCACTTGAAGAGACTCCCACCCTAAGAGGTGGAACTTGCATTTTGGAGCAGACAGAAAACACTGACTCGGCCCACTCTGAATGTGGTCACAACCATTTCCCATTCAGACATCCCTTTAGGAATTGAGAGACTATGGAAAGCAACATAGGTAGCAGAAAGCACTGTGACTCCTAGTTTTAGTCTGGTCATCACGTACTTCCCCAAAACTCCCAATGCCTTCCTACCTGACAATTGCTGGACAATAATACCACCTGCCATCTTGAATTATGATTCCAACTCTCATCCTCAAACTCCCAACCCCCCCACTACATCCCACCCCATCCAGAGCCCTGTCTCTCCAATGTCTACAGGTCCTGCTGTTCATCATCTCACTTGAGATGAAGATAAGAATTCTTTTCTTGTTATTCTGCAGAATTTTCTTCCCCAAAAAAACAGGGTAATTGAATATTTTTAACGCTAATTCAGGTAAATTCCTCACTAATGAAGGGTCAACAGTTTTAGGAGTAGACAAAAAGTTGGTATTGAAGCTACAATCAGATTGATCATGATCTTATCAGACAGCAATCAGGCCGAGAAAGGCTAAATGGCTTAATCTTGCTCCAAATGTGTGCATCTGTATGGTTATTCTCACATTGCTCTACACAAGAGTTTGCAGTGCACAAATTCGCTGTCACGTTTCTGACATCATCACATGATTGCTGTTCAAAACCTCTGATTGGCTGTAAATTGCTTTTGGACATCTGGTGGTCATGAAAGGAGCCATATAAATGCAATTCTTCCTTTCAGTTTGGTTCTTAATAAGCACGGACTGAAAATAGGATACGATCCCTGGTCAGGCAAAAACTGTGACAAGCAAAGCAAAACTAACATCTTCAGGTGGAGGATCTTCTCATGACTTGTAGAATAGCTATCATTTTCTGCTTTTGTTTCAGATTACCAGAACGTGCTGCATTGAATGATATAACATCAAATATGTTGCCAATAGCAAGTTGCGTTCTGAAGTGACACAAAGAGAGTTAGCGTCAAAATTGGATAATTTTACATAGTTGATGATGCAATGAGTGCCAGAGTTAATGTTTCAGGTGCAGTGATCCTTCTTCAAATCATTGCAGAGTGTTTAAGATCAGACACCAGTGATTGGAGTCTATTTTGTTACGATGAATGGAACAGTCAGTGTCAGCTTGGCTGGATTGAGGTTGGAAGCTGGCATTGTGTTGTTGGGAATGAGAGTGGTTTGAATGGGTGAAATCCAGGCCAATGTTGTTTGAAGCATGATTGTTGGAGCTGGGTCAGAGGGAAGAGACTGGAGGCTGCTGTTGTAGCTAGAAGGTGATCGGAAATTTCCGCAGGAGAGACTGGATGGGCCAACAGTATGTGAGAGAACAGAGCAGGGGAGTACTGGAGAAGGAGGAATTCGATGGACTAGGTTGATGGGAAATCACAGTTTAGAGAAAGGTCAGATTGTACAAAGCTGTCTGATGGCACAGATTGGCAACGATGAAGCAGTTTGGTTTGTGGGAATGGAGTCATGTAATCCTGTTCCTTTTCTCCCACACACAGTGCTGGAAGGCCTCATAGCTTTTCCACGCAGCAGGCTTAGCCTCCCTTAATAGTAGCATTGTTCCCTGAGGTCAGGACTCTTGTTTGGCCAGAGTTAAAGATCAAAGGGAGTAAAGGATCTAATGTACTCAGCCCCAGTAGTGTATTTAAATAAACCGTCTATTTCCAGGCAGTGGCTTGACTGCACCCTCATTTGTCCGTTCTCTGGTAAAACTGGAAGCGGATGTGAATTCAGTTTGGGTTTGAGATTTTTAAAAAAAAAACTTTTGTTTTACTTCCTCATGCGCATGTATTTCCCTCCAATGGCAGATGTCAAATAAACTTCTTCTATTTCATTGGACTAAAATTCTTAATTGCCTTCATAATTGCAAAACTTCACTCATCACTGGTAATTAAGACACCTGAAAATAGCTGAGCAAGATAGGAAAGTTTCTGATCCAACTCTCAGATCCAACTGAGTCTGTTCATGTCAACACAATGGAGTTCAGAAGAGTTAATATCCCCTTCCCCAAAGGAGAGTCAAGTTCTGGTTCATTCTCCAGTGACTTCTTGTTCAAAAGTGTTTGGATGTTATATAATGGCAAGCTCAGCATTGGCTGTAATACTTCCCCAGCTGAACAGCCTATGTTTACTCTTCCTTGGTTTAGTGAAACACAAGGAATTATTGTACTCCTGCTCTTTGGGCACCTCCTAGAGCCAGACAGCTGAAACCCGTGAAGCTGCGTCCCAGCATGATTCTACACCTCAGGCAATGTGGGAAGCAATTCGATAAGGCTGAACTCTGAAACTGCTCTTAGTCATACAGCAGTCAGTGACTCAATCAAATAGATTTTACTGAAGAAAGCATGCACTACGGGAAATGGTAAAGGAGCATTACAATTTCAGTCATTCAGCCATATATGTGCATGTCCAGTCAGTCTTGGTGAATGAATAACTGGACTAGAACAATATGGAAATTACATATGAATGTATTAACGAGCGTGTAGTTAGCCCCAGTCATTAAGGGAAGCATATACGTAAATTCTGCAGACAGAGCAACTCAGCACTTGATCCTGTAGCAGGACTGCTGAAGTAGTGATTTCATAATTTTGTATAAAAATGACAATAGAGAAGTACGCTGGTCTCATTCTTGCGTTCAAATCTGTCCATGGCAACATCCCACACAGCTCCAAAATTATTTCCATCCCTCCATTTCTCTGAGATCTCTGCAGTCCACCAATTCTGGCCTCTTGCATATTTCTGCTCTTAATCACACCACCACTGGTGACAATGATTTTGGCTTCCTAGATGCTTCGCCCTGGAATTTCACCACCACAAAGACATGACTTCTCCATCTCTCTCATTGAATCATACAGTACAGAAGAGGCCTTTCAGCCCTTCAATGCTGAACCATTAAAAACTACTGTAAATCTACACTAGTCCCACTTCCCAGCACTTGGTCCATAGCCTTGAATTTAAGACATTCCAGTGCTCATTCACATAAAGGTTTGAGGTTTCCTGTCTCAGTTACCTCCCAAGCAGTGCATTCCAGATTCCAACCATCCTCTGGGTAAAGAAGAAATCCCTTAAATCCCCTCTAAACCTTCTGCCTTTCACCTTAAAATTATGCTTCTCAACTAAAGGAAACAACTGTTCCTATCCACCCTGGTCATGCCCCTCCTGGTCTTAAACACCACAATCAGGCTCTCTCAGCCTTCTCTCCTCCACAGAAACCAACCTGAACTTATCCAGCCTCTCTTCATAACTAAACAGTTCCATCTTAGGCATCTGGTAAATCTCCTCTGCATCCCTTCCACTGCAAACACATCCTTCCTATACTGTGGTGACCAGAAGTACACACAGTACTCCAGCTGTGGCCTAACCATAGTTTTTTATAGCTCCAAAATTACCTTTCTGCTCTTACAATCTATGCCACAGTTGATAAAGGCAAGTGCCCCCATATGCCTTCTTAACTGTCCTAAGAACCCGTCCTGCCACCTTCAGTGATTCTACGGACAAACACCCCAAGATCCTTCTGCTCCTCTGAGCTTCCTGGTGTCTTGTTGTTCATTGAGTACATTCTTGTCTTATTACTTGTTGTAAAGTGCATCACCTCATACTTATCAAGGTTAAATTCCATCTGCCCCTGATCCGCACATCTGACCAATCCATCCATATCCTAATGTAACTAAAACCTTCTCCACTGTCAACCACTTGGCTAATTGTAACGTTATCTGCAAAACCAACTGACCATTCCCACATTTTCTTCTATATTGTTTATATACATGTGTATCACAAACAATAAAGAACCAGCACTAATCCCTGTGGTATGCCACCCGGCCTCCACTCACACAAACAGTCTACTACCACAAGTTTCTGTCTCCTACCACAGAGCCAATTTACCCTCTATAATCTTTATAAGACACTTCTCCATACCTATCCTTTTGACCACACTTTTATTCTCCTGTCCTGATGTAGTTCAGTTCCTAATTTTGTTTCATAATGCAACTATAGGCCCCTTTGGACCATTTTCAAATTTAAAGGCATGATATAAATGCAAAAGATTATTGTTCAGCCTAAACATGGGATCCTTTACACAAACTGTAAGGCCCGAATACATTTCTTTCAACTACCTATCTAAAATTGTTAAGTGCTGCTAGGGGGTTCAATTCTTCACTCTGAGACAGAGCATGGTAAAATGAGAAGTGACCCTTTCCAGGGAGACAACATTCCACTTGTGGACCATGCTGGGAAGCTATGGTCCATTTATTAAAATTCCTTTTACTGAATAGAGTTAACAATGGGGAGACCTAAGATGGGCTCTTGACAGGATATAGTCAATTTGCATAATCACACACAAAAAATGACTCCCACCAAGGGCCTTGCACAGAAAGGATCACCACCTGCTAGCCATTGAGCTGTCGAATAGATCACCACCATTAAGGGAAAGAAAGAGGGTGAAGGCTGATATTTATACACTGCACTATTTTCTCAAAATTTGCTCTACAGTTTGGAAGAATTTACCATTGTTCTGTCTTTCTTCAATCTAATTAGAACCCATCTCTGGCTCAACTTAGTATCAGTCAACAATGCTCACAAAACAATTAGGCTGAGACTTGAAGCCTCATCAAAACTATAAACTGCAACCTAGCCTTGAGACCTCTCCCACATGTGACAACTAAAAAAAAACTTTAAAAGATTTTATTATTAAATACATACCCATGAATGCAGAGAGTGCCTTGGTCATGTTATCCCAAGCATGTTATACTGAGCGAGGATGCAGGAGATGAGGAGAACCTTGCAGGAATATGCTCGATGCAGTTGCTGAATTAAACCTAATTCTGAAACAAAAGCAGCAATTCCTGATGAAACTCGGCAGGTCTGGCTGTATTTGTGGGAGAAAGTAGGGTCAACATTTTGAGTCCAGCAACTCTTCATCAGGAGTTGTGAGATGCTGCATTTTGATAAAGCAAATCTTAGCAGGACTTAAACACTTATTAGTAAGGTCCTAGGGAGTGTTGCTGAACAAAGAGACCTTAGAGTGCAGGTTCATAGCTCCGTGAAAGTCGAGACGCAGTTCGATAGGATAATGAAGAAAGCGTTTGATATGCTTTCCTTTATTGGTCAGAGTATTGAGTACAGGGGTTGTGACATCATGTTGTGGCTGAACAGGACATTGGTTAGGCCAGTGTTGGAATATTGCATGCAATTCTGGTCTCGGAAAGATGCTGTGAAACTTGAAAGGGTTCAGAAAATATTTACAAGCATGTTGCCAGGTTTAGAGGATTTGAGCAATAGGAAGAGGCTGAACAGGCTGGGACTGTTTTCCCTGGAGCATCGGAGGCTGAGTGGTGACCCTATAGAGGTCTACAAAATCATGAGGGGCATAGATAGGATAAGTAGACAAAGTCTACCCTGGGGTGGGAGAGTTCAGAATTAGAGGACATAGGTTTAAGGTGAGAGGGGAAAAATATAAAAGAGCCCTAAGGGGCAACTTTTTCATGCAGAGGGTGGTACATGTATGGAATGAGCTGCCAGAAGAAATGGTGAAGGCTGGTACAATTGCAATATTTAAAAGGCATTTGGATGGGTATATGAATAGGAAGGATTAGGAGGGATGTGGGGCAGGTGCTGGCAGGTGGGAATAGATCGGGTTGGGATATCTGGTTGGCATGGACCAGATGTCAGTCCATGTTTCCGTGCTGTACATCTCTATGACTCTATGACTTAATTCTGAGATAGACTCTGAACACTGAAGAGCCAACTTTTATTTTCTGCAGAGGTTTTGGAACAAGTTTCTCCCCACATTATTGACACTTAATTTGGTGCATTTCTCAGCAATTTGGAGTAAGTTATAATCTTGCCTTGGCAGCCAAAAATAATTTATTTTGGAAGTGTTAAAGTTATATAAAATAACATAATTCCACAGGCTTCAAAGAACTTTCTCGCATCCTGTTCCTGCTAGTGGGATTTTAGCTCATACACCCATAAACTGTTCACATTTAATGTGGGTAATTCATGATTCAGACCTGGTTTCCCTGCACTTGCTTGCAAAGATCAGCATGTTGAGCATCAAGGCACAGAGATTTAGTTTTCAGCCAGGAGCCCAGTCACATCCCATACATGGAGGGACATATGACTGGCCACAAATGAGGGACCTTGTAGGTGCTCCTTGAATATCTTGCACCTTTCAAATTTAAAAGGAGTGTTCCATATTTTAAATGTTTGGCTGGACTCCCGTAGACAGAAAACTGTTTGAGGAAATCTTTGGTTGTTTTTATTTTATAATCACTTTAGTTATATTTCATATCTCTCAACTTTCCACCTACATAACATGGTGGACATGCTACAAGTTAAATCTGTTGGGGATGGGTGGCTTCATATCATAGAATCCCTCCAGTGTGGAAGCAGACCATTTGACCCTTCCATTCCACACTGACCCTCCAAAGAGCATCCCATGCTAACCACTGAGCCATTGTGCCACCCATATGTTGCACTTCCCTGATGGTGGAACAGTGTCTGTCACAAATGAAGCGTTCATCAGAGGTCACTGTGATGTCATATTTCGTTGCTGAGGAATGTTGCTAAATGGCACCATTGATCGCCATAGAGGCATGTGCCAACCCATAGGTCAGTTTGCCATTTTCCCTTCGTGTCTGCTGTTGCTATTGCCTCCCAGGTTTGAAAATTGACATTTTTATCATTCGTGCAACCATCCTAAAGCCTGAACTTCAGGGCCGTCATAGGGGATTTCTGACATTCCTTGAGTTTCACCAAGTGCTGGTTATAGGCATACTGTAATTTATATTAGTCAAACTGTCATGATCTTTGGTTACCACAATGAGCATTTCTATTCATAACCCCAGGAATGACTTTTCTGCCATCAAATTGCAACTATCAGTTTAGTTACTCCGCATCAGCTCTGTAGCCTTCAGCTATTCTTAACATCCAGCCTTTATCTCACGATCAGTAAGCTGTAATCTGTCCAACCAAATGCAGGAACTAGGTACACTGATATAGTGGTGCATGTGCAGAACAAGTAAACCTCTGCGTCTATTTAGGCAGACTTAGAGGAGCATAGAGCCTGAATCCACACTGATCCATATCAGCATCTTGGATGAACAGACAGTGACTTTGGAGTGCTGATGTGTGTTTAAAATATAAATGGTTGACATAGGCAAATAGGGCATCTTTATTCACTGGTCAAACAATACAAGTTCTGTGATGGCACAATTCACAATGTGATAATGTAATCATGATCCTATTGGGGTCATTTTCAACTTGTGGCAGTAGCTTGGAGAAGTAAATCAGTCAAATTACATTTTATTTTGTTCAAAAACTGCATGGATCCATGTAAGATTCTGTAAATCCACTTTTTTAGATTGGAATCAGTCTGACCATTGGGGCACAGACAGTCTCACACAGGGCACCTCACACCTTCAATGCATTATCTGGGCTGACAATTGTTAAAGTTCACTTGAGAATGTAACTTTTAAAAAAGTTCTGTGATTTACATTTGAAAGGACTGAAGCCAACATGCCCATTCCAAAAGATGAGAGACTTCACAAACAATCCAGGTCTTTTTCAATATATAATTTCAGTTACATCACACTGTAAACTTTTGCTCTAAGTTCTGTGTCTTACGGTCTTATACACCACAACCACCTGAGGAAGGAGCAGTGCTCCGAAAGCTAGTGCTTCCAAATAAACTTGTTGGACTATAACCTGGTGTTGTGTGATTTTTAACTTTGTTCACCCCAGTCCAGCACTGACATCTCCACATCATAAATCAGCTGCCTATTGTAGAAGCTGCCAGATTTTTGTTCCATTGAAAACAGTGGAATGAAAACTGTGTGGTGGGTGATCCACTCAGACAGGTTACTGCCCAAGGCCAAGGAACTGAAAATGACCTCTATGCAATTAAACACCACACAAATGTGTGTTACAACGCAAGAGCACCAGAATCCACACCTGAAATATTGCTTTTTTTTGTGTGTTTTGGATAATTCTTGCCCCAAAATATCACTAAAGCCATGATAAAACCACTTTGACGCTTACCACCGCAGCAATTTGCAGGCTCAGTTTGACGATAACTTATTTGCATAAGACCTGGAGAGGGTGGACCTGGAGAACCTTCTTTCAATAATATTAATCATGGTTGTCAATAATCAATTACTCATCAGTGATTGATCAATTCATTAGTTAGTTTATTCAGAATAGTAAAACATTGTTGTAAAACAAATCTGAAATCTAAACAACCGATTGCTGTGTTTGTATCTTACAAACCCATAACAGATTAACTGTCAGGCAGGTACAACACATGTACACTCTGCACATGGAGTTTATAAAGGTGACCAAGTACACATGCAACATCATCCTTTCCAAATGTTTAACTTTTTCCAATAACCGGTGAGCTCGTGAGTCTCAACAATGTCTAGTTAACTAGTTGATATTTTCAGATCTTGTGATGGGACTTTGTCTTGAAATGGTTCAAATCTTCTTGACATTCACTGTTTAGTCCTTGAAGCTCATTCAGCACATTTTAATGTTTCTGGTTTTACACCGTAGGTTCTTCCAATTAAATCAAAGGTTTAGCCTTCTGTTATTCCAGTATATTTTTCCTTCATAACTTGCTCCACAAACTCTCCAACCTGTTCAACTTATTTTTTTCCTTCATGTTTTCTTTGAAGCCTAGACTTCTCCTATTTGTTGATTCAGTGGTTGCCTGCTTTCCTTTATGTTCTGCATGAGTTCTTTCACTGGAGAGTTATTTCTGGCATTTATTTCTGAAATGACAGTTTCATGAATGTTTCACAGCTCCTAATGTGTGCTGTGCATCTCCAGCTATTTTTACAGACTGGTATTTTCTCCAGCACTGGTTTAAGCTTAAGTCGATATTTCGGTACCTCTTCTGCTGACTTTGGTCTGTTTTATACATGTGTTGCTCTAGATCTTGCTGCAGATGGACAATCTTTTCATTGGAGTGAATGTACAGAGCTTGTAGTTCGTCCTGCTTGCATCCTTTCTCTTTCATTTCTTCATTCCTCTTGTGAAGTAACCCCTCAAGACATTTTTAATCTCAGAGAAAGTATCCTCTAGTTTGAATTTAACTTGAGCTCATTGTTCAGCCTTTTCTTCTTGAAATTCCATTTATCTCTCCACAGCAGAGAGCTGAGATTTTAGCTCAACTAATTCAGAAGAAGGTGAAGAGTTGCATTCTTCTTCCATATTACGCTCCACAAGTTGTTCCACAAGTATCTCTTGAATACTCTGCTAGTTTATGATGTGTCTCTGTTGCTGGACTGATTCCATGGATTGTGACTAGTGGGAGGTCACAGCACATTGGAGTGCCAGGGTTCAGCTAGCTCAGTTGGCTGATAGGCTGGTTTGTAATGCAGAGAAATGTCAACACTAATGAGCGAATGTAGTACACCAGACCTTGGATATTGAGGAAGGAGGAAGTAAACAGGCAGCTGTCGCACCTTCTGCCATTGCAGGAGAAGGTGCGATGGGGCTGTGGGCATGTGTGGGAGTGAAGGAGGAATGGACCAGGGTGTCCTGGAGGGCATGGTCCTTCAGAAGGCTGATAAGGGAGTAGAGGGGAATATATGCGATGGTGGTGACATCCTGCTGGAGGTGATGGAAATGGCGGCTGATGATCCTCTGGATGTGGATGTTGGTGGGATAGTAGGTGAGGACAAGGGGGACCCTATTGCTGTTCTAGAAGGCAAGAGAGGGGGTGAGGGCTGAAGTGCGGGAGATGGTTGGACCAGCTGTGGGTCCCCTCAACTACAGTACTGTGGAATCCTTGATTAAGGAAGAAGGTGGATATTTCGGAGGCCCCCTTGTTATAATTGGCACTATCAGAGCAGATGTGATGGAGACAGAGGAACTGGATGAATGGAATTGAGTTTTTACAGGAAGTAGGGTGTAGGGATGTGTAGTCAAGGTAACTGTAGGAGTTAGTGGGTTTGTAGGTCACCAGCATGTCCCCAGAAATGGAAACAGACTTGTCAAGGAATGGAAGGGAGGAGTCAGAGGCGGACCAGGTGAAGGTGAGAGCAGGTTAAATTTGATTAGATTAGATTACTTTTTTAGATTAGATTACTTACAGTGTGGAAACAGGCCCTTCAGCCCAGCAAGTCCACACCGACCCACCGAAGCGCAACCCATCCAGACTCATTCCCCTACATTTACCCCTACACCTAACACTACGGACAATTTAGCCAGTTCACCTAACCTGCACATTTTTGGATTATGGGAGGAAACCGGAGCATCCGGAGGAAACCCACGCAGACACGGGGAGAAAGTGCAAACTCCACACAGAGAGTGACCTGAGGCGGGAATTGAACCCGGGTCTCTGGCTCTGTGAGGCACCAGTGCTAACCACTGTGCCACCATGCTGCCCACGTGCCACAGTGCCATCCACTGTGCCACTGTGCCGCCCATTTGAATAGGAAATTGATAAAGTTTTCATTTATGGATGAGAGAGGGAAGCATCACTGATGATATCATAGATATACCAGAGAAAGAGTTGTGGGTAGGGGGCTAGAATAAGACTGGAGCAAGGAATGTTCCTCATATCTCACAAAGAGATTGGCATACCCATACGGGTACTCATGGCCATCCCCTGACCTGAAGAAAATGAGAGGAGTTAAAAGAAAAGTTATTCAGGATGATGATGAGCTCAGACAGGCGGAGAAGGGCCTAGTGGATAGGGATGGTTCAGGCCCTTTTTTCCAGGACTGATGAAGGTGGATGTTACCTCTATGGACTTCAGTAAGGTGTTCGACAAGGTTCCTCATTGTAGACTAGTTAGTAAGATTAGATCCTATGGAGAGCTAGCCTTTTGGAGGCAAAATTGATTTAAATGTAAGAGACAGAGGATGGTGGTGGAGGGTTGCTTTTTGGACTGAGGGCCTGTGACCAGTGGTGTGCTGCAAGGATCAGTGCTGCGTCCACTGTTTTTTGTTGTTTATATCAATGATTTGGATGTGAGTATAGGAGTTATGGTTTCTAAGTTTGCAGATGATACCAAAATTGTGTAGTGGTTAGTGAAGAAGATTGCCTTAGAGTACAACAGGAACTCGAGCGGTTGGCTCAATGGGCCAAGGATTGGCAGGTGAAGTTTAATTTAGATAAATTAGAGGTGCAGAATTTTAGTAAGGCAAACCAAGGAACAACTTATGCACTTAATA
Source organism: Chiloscyllium plagiosum (assembly GCF_037043375.1). Lineage (NCBI taxonomy): Eukaryota > Metazoa > Chordata > Chondrichthyes > Orectolobiformes > Hemiscylliidae > Chiloscyllium > Chiloscyllium plagiosum. The sequence continues at coordinate 39,844,988 of NW_028270148.1, forward strand.
GTCAGGTCTTGGGGAGTGATGCCAAACAAGTAGATCTTGGGGAGCAGGTTCACAGTTGCTTGAAAGTGGAGTTGCAGGGCGAGGAAGAAGGCATTTGGTACACTTGCCTTTATTGGTCAGAGCATTGAGTGTAGGAGGTGGGAGGTCATGTTATGGCTGCACAGGACCTTGGTTTGACTACCTTTGGAATACCCTGTTCAGTTCTGGTCTCCCTGCTGTAGGAAGGATGTTGTGAAACTTGAAACTGTTCAGAAAAGATTTACATGGATATTGCTGGAGTTGAAGCTTCTGAGCTATAGACGAAAGCTGAAGAGGCTGGGACTATTTTCCCTGGAGGCTGAAGGTGACCTTACAGAATTTTATAAAATCATGAGGGGCATGGATAGGGTGAATAGCCAAAGTCTTTTTCCCAGCTTAGGGGAGTCCAAAACTGGAGAGAATAGGTTTAAGGTGAGGGGTAAGATGTAAAGGGACCCAGGGACAACACTTTCATTCAAAGGTTGAGCTCCCAGAGAAGGTGGTAGATGCTGGTATAAATACAACATTTAAAAGGTATCTGGATGAGTGTATGAATAGAAAGGGTTTAGAGGGATGTAGGTCACATGCTGGCAACTGGGACTAGATTAAATTCGGATATCTGGGCGGTATGGCTGAGTTGGACAGCAGGGTCTGTTTCTATGCTGTACATCTCTATGATTCCAAATGGAGAATCCTGAAACCATCCTGGTGGGGGTGGAGATACAAAAGAGATTGCATGCCCATGGTAAAGAGGAGATGGCTGGAGGCTGCAAACTGGAAATTCTAAAACTGACATAAAGTGTCAGAAGAATTACAGATGTAAGTGGGAAGGGACTAGACATAGGGAGAAAAACATCAAGTCGAGGTAGGGAAATGTGTTTACAATGTCCTTTAGCATGAAGTAAGACTATTAAGCCATGTGTTTCACCTGTAGATTAAGTTATTTTCTGACTGTTCAAGCACTATAGTCCTCATTTTTATGATGTTTTCCACTGCTTTTCACCATGTCACGGGCAACAGTCTAATAATCAATTGCTCATCAGGAACTGATTAATTCCGTGGTAAGAACAATGACTGCAGATGCTGGAAACCATATTTTGGATTAGTGGTGCTGGAAAAGCACAGCAGTTCATGCAGCATCCGAGGAGCAGTAAAATCGACGTTTCGGACCAAAGCCCTTCATCAGGAATACAGCTCCCATGGGTTAGTTTATCTTAAACAGTAAAACACATTAAACATTATAAAACAGGAATTACAGCAAATAAACTGATTGTTGTGCATGCAGCTTATAAATTCACAGCAGACCAACAGACAGGCAGAGTCTCAACATTGTATACACACAATACAAGTCATCCTTACTGACGAATTTACTGAAATACAACAGTATCCACTTCCCTCTAGCAGTAGAAATATCTGATGCCTGTTGGAGGTTTAAGGGGACTAATCCAAACTTTTAATAGGCCTATTATTCATGTATTCAACTTGTCTCCCTTTTGCTAGCATTCCAGTTGGGCCCACTAATGTCCTTCACAGACCTTGAATCCCTTCTTCAGCTCCCCACATTTTGTGCCTTTGGCTTCTATGGGGCAGCCAAACAAGCTTTCTGAGGGTGAGCATGAACCTGGCGTTACTGGGTCATTGGATTTTACTGGACGTTTCCACCAGACTCCCACTGGAGTTACAGGGGGAATTTGGCAGAACATTTGAGTAAATACAGGGCTCTTGTTGCCAGTGAGCTACAGCTTGTTTCCACATCAATGCATATAATAACCTATTTCCTGTTAGTTTCACAGGACCTGGAATTACATCATTTTATTTCAATGGAACCCAAAAGCAGTCCAGGATTTGTGAAATTGATAGTTTCTTGGTTAGATTTCTTGCTCCTGTTGAGACTGCTTGGCCCAGCTGTTATGGCTGTTGTCTGCAACTCAGGTGCAAATTCAAATCCAATTCCAAAACTGACATTAAATAATCTGAAGACTATGTTTAGGTTATGGGCCAGAATGTCAGATTTGCGCTATTAACTCCACCTACTAATTTCCACATTGTGGGAGACAATGACAGTGGGACAGCACTTACATCACAGCAATCTTCACCAGAAGAATAGGTTTGCACTGATATTATTCTGTAGGCACAGGGACAAGCAGATGCTGGTTCCCAAATTGTAGATCAGTATGAAGACAACGCAAAAATAACACACCAATACTAAGACAAAAACAATGCACTGCACCATTATAATCTTAATCACATTTAGCCATTAGTCCATTGAATCAGAAACCTTGCATTATAATTAATCAGGGTAATTCTTAACAATCACTAGAGATACATTCTTTTCAAAGAGCTGGTTGGACTATATTGAGAAAATGTTACACATTGAGAAATTGTGAAATGTTACCAGCTGGGATCTGGGTTGGCTGGGATGAGCCTGCCTTGGCAAAGTGCTGAAAACTATTTCTCTCATCAGTTTGGGCTGGATTCAGGATTGGGTGGCACAGATGAAAATATAATGTCATAAAGCCGTTCTACTATCCAGCACTCTAGGAGACCAATTTAAAATATAAATGCATTAACTTATATGTAAATCATGGCAGATATCCCCTCAATGTTTATTTTAATATAAAGAAACATCCATTTCCTTGAATCCATGGAACAGTCTCACAAGAACTGAAGAATGAAGACTCTGTCCATGGATCACCATGCACTCTTTATCATTTTGGAAAATCAGCTTAAAATCCAAATCCAAGGCAGACATTTAGAGATTGTACTACAGTTCAAACTTTTGGCCTTTTTGTTGAAATAGTGAAACTTCGCACTTATAATATAGGCTGATTTTCCCAACATGAAGTAATGACATATTACTATTACTATTATGACTATTACTTGTCTGTTCAAGTTAAGCCCAATACCTGCATAAATAGGGGACATTTTCATTTTTAGTTCCTCCAGTGTAAAGAATGAGTACCAATCAACCACACCGCCCTGTGGCCCAACATTTCAACTCCCCCTCCCATTCTGCCGAGGACATGGAGGTCCTGGGCCTCCTTCACCGCCGCTCCCTCACCACCAGACGCCTGGAGGAAGAATGCCTCATCTTCCGCCTCGGAACACTTCAACCCCAGGGCATCAATGTGGACTTCAACAGTTTCCTCATTTCCCCTTCCCCCACCTCACCCTAGTTCTAAACTTCCAGCTCGGCGCTGACCCCATGACTTGTCCGGACATGTCCTACCTGCCTATCTCCTTTTCCACCTATCCACTCCACCCTCTCCCCCCTGACCTATCACCTTCATCCCCTCCCCCACTCACCCATTGTACTCTATGCTACTTTCTCCCCACCCCTACCCTCCTCTAGCTTATCTCTCCACGCTCCAGGATCACTGCCTTTATTCCTGATGAAGGGCTTTTGCCCGAAACGTCGATTTCGAAGCTCCTTGGATGCTGCCTGAACTGCTGAGCTCTTCCAGCACCACTAATCCAGAATCTGGTTTCCAGCATCTACAGTCATTGTTTTTACCCCTATTGCAGACTAGAGTCAAGATTTCGAGTTGTGCTGGAAAAGCACAGCAGGTCAGGCAGCATCCTGCTCCTCGGATGTTGCCTGACCTGCTGTGCTTTTCCAGCACCATTCTAATCTTGACTCTGATCTCCAGCAACTGCAGTCCTCACGTTCACCCGTTGCAGACGAGTACACTGCAAGGTCCAGGGTTATGTGGTCAGGAACATACTAACTTTTAAGCTCCTGCAAAAGCTCAATGGGATCTAAAGCCTTCTCACCATAAGATACTGTGGAAACCATGTAAAACCCCCAGGGCCATATGGGCTATGAAATGATTGTTGTAATATAAGTTCTAATTTTAAGTCAGGCACCTCAGAGTACCACATACGGAATTGAAAGAAACAGCTTTACACTTTATGTAATGTTACATTTGAACTATTTTGAAATGAGCCATTACAAATTTTATGAATAACGTTCACTATCGGAAAAAAAACAGTTCTTCCTGAACAGTGCTCTCTGTTTTTGAAACATTCAGCCATCAATCAGGTGCAAACTGCTTTCAGTTTCCCGTCCATTCACTTTAATAGGCAGAAGATTATTGATGAGTGGCTTGTGCCTGATTTTCAAATCGTTACACACAGGCCAATGAAACACTGCACTAGAAATATTAAAGCATTGGCAATTACAGCTGATAGCTCCATTAATCCGATTCTACAAAACTACATGGTTCATAATTTCAATGAAGTGCTAAGGTACTATTTATTCAGCACCAATGGATATTTTTTCATGATCCATGAGGTAAAAGAGCTATTCAAATATTACCAATTGCCTATCAGATAACCTACATATTTAGTTTATATATATCCTCTTCCCTTACTAGTTATTGTCATATTTCATCCACAAAATACCCCTTACCTCATGTAGCCATTAATGTCTTTCATTGGATGGGAAAGCATGTTGCACAGTCCTCCATAAACATGTTCAAGGCTTCAAAGAGTAAAAATGTTTACATTATTCTATAGTCGCTCATGCATGACCAAGTGATGATCTGAAGGTAGCAGCACGTAATGGTTTATTTGTCATTTTGATGGATCCTATGAGTGTGTTAAGGTCAGACGTCTCCTGAAATGCACACAGAGTGGTGCAACTAACAGTCCAGCAAATTTAGAATGAGAATAGTATCTGATTACAATTTGCAAATCTTCAAATGTTACTTTACAACAATTGAACAGAGAAGTAAACTCTTTTGCAACAGATTTATAGCCATGTATTCATGTCCCACTGCTAAGAACTGTGTGCATAATAGTGGGCTGATACTCCAGTGCTGCACTAGTAGAGATGCCAGAGAACCCCTACATTGTGGAAGCAGGCCATTCAACCCATCAAATCCACACTCAGTCTCCGAAGAGCTTTCCACCCAGATACACACTCTCCTACATCCCCGACACCGCAAATAACCCTGCACTTCCCACGGCTACTCTGCACATCTCTGGATACTATGGGCAATTTAGCATGGCCAACGCACCTAACCTAACCTGTACATCTTTGGACTGTGGGAGGAAACCAGAGCATACAGAGGAAACCCACGCAGACACCGAGATAATGTGTAAACTCCACACAGTTGCCCAAGTGTAAAATTGAACCCAGGTCCCTGGCATTGTGAAACTGTAGTGCTCACCACTAAGCCACCGTGCCATCCAAAGAGACATTAAATAGTGAAACCTTTCTTTCTAATTGGCATTTATTCATAAGATTTCAGGTTAATCTTTCTTAAACTAACGGATTAAGGGAGGAAGATATCCTTACAAATTACTGCCAGCATATTGATCACAATAATGAAGATTAATTCAAAATTTTTTAGTGAAGGAGTGATGCCTATCTTGTATGAATTAATTTTCTCATTGAAATATAATCAAAAATAATTAAATTTGTTTTTGTAAAGCAAAGGTCACAACCTTGAGATATCCCAAACTATTTCACAATCATTTGACATGCAGTCTCAATTTCAATGTAAAAGTGCAGGGGCCAATTTGCATATAGCAAAGTTACAGAGTCATAGCAATCTACAGCAAGGAAACAGACTCATCAGTCCAACTTGTCCATGCTAACCAGATATCTTAAATAAATCTAGTCCCATTTGCCAGCAATTGATCCATATCCCTCTGAACCCTTCCCATTCATATACCCATCCAGATGCCTTTTAAATGTTGAAATTGTACCAGCCTCCACCACTTCCTTTGGCAACTCTTTCCAGCACCACCCTCTGCGTGAAAAGGTTACCTCTTAGATCCCTTTTAAATTTTTCCCCTCTCACCCTAAACTTATGCCCTGTAGTTTTCAACTCCCCCATCTGGGGAAAAGAATTTGTCCATTTATCCTATCCATGCCCCTCATGATTTTATAAACCTCTATGAGGTCACCCTCAGCCTCTGACGCTCCAGGGAAAATAACCTCAGCCTCTTCAGCCTCTCCCTGTAGCTCAAATCCTCCAATCCCAGCAACATCTTTGTAAATATTTTCTGAACCTTTTCAAGTTTCACAACATCCTTCCGAAAGGAAAGAGACCAGAATTGCACGCAATATTTCAAAAGTAGCCTAACCAATGTCCTGAACAGCTGCAACATGATCTCCCAACACCTATACTCAATGCACTGACAAATAAAGGCATACATACCAAATACCTTCGCCCACAAAAAAGGTGATATATTTGACTCATCAATCTATTTTACTGACAGGCTAAGATATGAATATTGGCTACTTTCCTGTTATTCTTCAAAATAATGCTGTGGGATTTCATTTTACACTCACCTGCCCAGGTTAACATCTTATTCTATAATGGCACCTCTGACAATGCAGCATTCCCTCAGTACCACATAAAACTGTCAGCCTAATTTTTAAGCTGAAGTCCTTGGAGTGGAACTGAGAGGTGAGTGCACTGTCAGTAATTCATAGACTCATAGAGTCATAGAGATGTACAGCATGGAAACAGATCCTTCGGTCCAACCCGTCCATGCCGACCAGATATCCCAACCCAAACTATTTCCACCTGCCAGCACCTGGCCCATATCCCTCCAAACCCTTCCTATTCATAGACCCATCCAAATGCCTCTTAAATGTTGCAATTGTACCAGCCTCCACCAGTTCCTCTGGCAGCTCATTCCATACATGTGCCACCCTCTGAGTGAAAAAGTTGCCACTTAGGTCTCTTTCATATCTTTCCCCTCTCACCCTAAACCTATGCCCTCTAGTTCTGGACTCCCTGAACCCCGGGAAAAGACTTTGCCTATTTACCCTATCTATGCCCCTCATAATTTTGTAAATCTCTATAAGGTCACCCCTCAGCCTCCGATGCTCCAGGGAAAACAGCCCCAGCCTGTTCAGCCTCTCGCTATAGGTCAAGTACTCCAACTCTGGCAACATCCCTGTAAATCTTTTCTGAACTCTTTCAAGTTTTGCAACATCTTTCCAATAGGAAGGAGACCAGAATTGCACACAATATTCCAACATTGGTATAACCAATGTCCTGTACAGCCACAACATGACCTCCCAACTCCTGTACTCAATACTCTGACCAATAAAGGAAATCATATCAAATGCCTTCTTCACTATCCTATCGACCTGCAACTCCACTTTCAAGGAGCTATGAACGTGCACTCCAAGGTCTCTTTGTTCAGCAACACTCTCTAGGACCTTACCATTAAGTGTATAAGTCCTGCTAAGATATGCTTTCCCAAAATGCAGCACCTTGCATTTATCTAAATTAAACTCCATCTGCCACTCCTCAGCCCATTGGCCCATCTGATCAAGATCCTGTTGTAATTTGAGGTAACCTTCTTCGCTGTCTACTACACCTCCAATTTTGGTGTCATCTGCAAACTTACTATCATTACCTCTTATGCTCACATCCAAATCATTTATGTAAATGACAAAAAGTAGAGGACCCAGCACAGATCCTTGTGGCACTCCACTGGTCACAGGCCTCCAGTCTGAAAAACAACCCTCCACCACCACCCTCTGTTTTCTACCTTTGAGCCAGTTCTGTATCCAAATGACTAGTTCTCCCTGTATTCCATGAGATCTAACCTTGCTAATCAGTCTCCCATGAGAAACCTTGTTGAACACCTTACTGAAGTCCGTATAGATCACATCTACCACTCTGCCCTCATTAATCCTGTTTGTTACTTCCTCAAAAAACTCAATCAGGTTTGTGAGACATGATTGCCCATGCTCAAAGTCATTGGAGTGCATCTGGGAAAATTAACAAACAGTGAAATTCACAACTGATCATGGAGGAACTGTTGGGTGAAGTTCACAGCACAGAATCAGATAAGTTAATCATTGTTTTTAAGTGTAGCCTACAGAGAATCTGCAGTAGTGAGTCGAGTGCGTTCTTTCTTGATTTTATGTTTTTGGAGATCTGTCTCTTGATTAAACTTAAAATATAAGCCATAACTAATAATTTAGCCTGGGGCAATATTTGTAGAGGAATAAGATGTTGTTATTTTCTGGGTATGTAGATTGTGAAGGGGCAAAAATGGCCTTTAATAAAGTGATATGTATCTGACTTCTTGTCAGATGTGGGAGTTTAAAGAGAGTTTAAGAGTTACTGTGGATTATATCTGCCATAAATGCTGTTGGCTGTGAATCTTAACTTATCAGAAATTCATAATAGACAAAAAAAACAATGCAATGACCTACCATAGAATTGTTAGAGCTCGTGTGAGGCCATTTGGCCTCATATCCACACCAGCTCTCTGAACAAAAAACTCACCCAGTGCAATTTGCCTTCCTTCTCTCCATAACCCTGCACATGCGTCCTTATGACAGTTTGTTAGTACAAACGTACGGCCAAATTTGTCATCTGTTTATAGTCAAAATAATTATATGACCTGGTTTCTGTATTAATATTAGCTGATGAATAATCATGAAACTCTATACTGCCTGTGTAAGTCTTGGAAACAAAAATTGAAACAGGAATATTCGACGTTAAAGGCAAAAATATAAAGGTGAATGATAGTCTGGAGGATAGAAGACAGTTTCAAATAGTTCACATTATATTTATATGGCCATTGAACACAATATGATATGATAGATTATGGAAAGGAAAAACATTCAGTAAGTCAGCGCAATCATTCAGAGAGACTTCAGAGTTACCCCCCCATCAAAGTTTCAATGCATACATTGAATGTGCCATCAATGTACTGGCATGGCATTTTGCATGGCAATGAAAACGTGGCTGGAATAAGTTTTAAGCTACATCTGTGGGAATTCTAAAGCAGAAAGCAGGCAGGAAAGTAAATGCCAAACTGGGCCAAGTTTAGGCTTAAGTACAATTGTCAGTTGCTGTTTCTTGTGTTGCCTCATGTCTGTTTAAGGGTAAGTTGCTGAGATGTTTCTGAAGTAACTATGTTAAGTCTCCGGGGCGTGCACTTAGTAGTGGACCTCAAACAATAAACATCATAATGCAATATATTGAAGTTTGAGATAAATACATATACACCCACTTTTTAAGATAATGCTGATATTGAATATTCTATCCAGCATTCATATTAAAAAAGCCTATGATAGTGAGAAATTTGTCTCCATTTCCCAAAAGCTAATACTTTTCTAACTCTCTTAAAGAACACAGCATGTTTCCCTATAGTATTTCTTCTCAATAAATGTCCTTTGTGACCAAAGGCAAAGGGTGCAGATTAAATCTATCCCACCTTTTTCCCTGCAGCTGCTGTACACAGGGCCGGTGTGAGCAGGGTGCAGCTTTGTAACTCAATCCCCTTTCCCGCCTGCAGTGCTGAAAAAATGTGATTCAAAGCTCCGTTTCAGGAGACAACTGGCCCAACTCGAATGATAGCCTGCATCAGAGAATGGGCTCATTGTGGCTATCTGTGCTTCACCAGGCCCAGTATTTTTCGAGCCTTGATATTCAGGTCAGCTGAATAATTACTGCCTTGGAGGATGAAGAAAAATGATTAGGTGAAACAAAAGCTGCTGCATACTTAACCCTTGAAGGACAGGCAGCATTTCTTTGTAGGATGGAACACCCTTCACAGTGAGATGCAGAGAATTTGATCTGGGGTTGGGTTGGTTGGGTGAGTTGGGCAGCAGTAGCGTTGCTGTTAATTTGCCTGCTGGTTTAAGTAGCTTGGTGTAGGGTTTCCCTCACAGGATGCAGAAGGTTAAGTATCACTTGCTTCAGTTTGTTTAAAATAAAAGAAAACAAATGTTGGTATTCTGGGATGTGGCTTACTTCAGTCAATAGTTGACTGTGTGAAAACAAAGCAAGTTATGTATTGGATGTGCCAGCATCACTTCATAGTTCCTTCTACTTAACCCTTTGCCCTCCTTTCAAATTTGTTCACCTCAAGTTCATTTACTTTAAAGGTACAGTCTGACCATGTGAGCAATCATTCACAGAAACAGGAACTTTTGGAGATACTCTGAATGCTGTGGAGACAGTTAACATTTCAAGTCCAGTGTCCCTTCTTCAGATGCTGTCAGAGCAGTTTCTCCAGCAATTTCTGCTTTTGCGTGTTTCATCTGTTTGTTCACCATCTGTATGAAAACCTAAAGAACTACAGATGCTGTAAATCAGAACCTTCCAAAGAAGGGTCACTGGACCCAAAACACTAACTTTGATTTCTCCTCACTGAGATTTTGCAGCTCCTTCTGTTTTTGCTTTATCATCTGTAGTTCTTTGTTTTATTTTCACATTCAGTTGACTTTGTTTCTGGAACGATTAGCTCAGAATTTTCTCTTCAATGTGCTCTAGACTGGTTGACAGGATCCATTTGGGTTTTAATTGAGGGCTTTCTGCCCAACCGAACTCATCTCGGCATACCTCGACACGGTCCTGTCCCCATTAGTCCAAGAACTCCCCACCTACGTTCGTGACACCACCCACGCCCTCCACCTCCTCCAGGATTTCCGCTTCCCCGGTCCCCAACGCCTCATCTTCACCATGGACATCCAGTCCCTGTACACCTCCATCCCCCATCACGAAGGACTCAAAGCACTCCGCTTCTTCCTTTCCCGCCGTACCACCCAGTACCCTTCCACCGACACCCTCCTTCGACTGACCGAACTGGTCCTCACCCTGAACAACTTTTCTTTCCAATCCTCCCACTTTCTCCAAACAAAAGGAGTAGCCATGGGCACCCGCATGGGCCCCAGCTATGCCTGCCTCTTTGTAGGGTATGTGGAACAATCCATCTTCCGCAACTACACTGGCCCCACCCCCCATCTTTTTCTTCGCTACATTGATGACTGTATCGGCGCTACCTCGTGCTCCCACGAGGAGGTTGAACAGTTCATCCACTACACCAACACCTTCCACCCCGACCTCAAATTCACCTGGACAGTCTCGGACTCCTCCCTCCCCTTCCTAGACCTTTCTGTTTCTATCTCAGGCGACCGAATCAACACGGACATCTACTACAAACCTACCGACTCCCACAGCTACCTGGACTACACCTCCTCCCATCCTGCCCCCTGTAAAAACGCCATCCCATTCTCCCAATTCCTTCGTCTCCGCCGCATCTGCTCCCAGGAGGACCAGTTCAAAATACGTACAACACAGATGGCCTCCTTCTTCAAGGACCGCAATTTCCCCCCCGACGTGGTCGACGGTGCCCTCCACCGCATCTCCTCCACTTCCCGCTCCTCCGCCCTTGAGCCCCGCCCCTCCAACCGCCACCAGGACAGAACCCCACTGGTCCTCACCTACCACCCCACCAATCTCCATGTACAGCGCATCATCCGCCGTCACTTCCGCCACCTCCAAACAGACCCCAGCACCAAGGATATATTTCCCTCCCCTCCCCTATCAGCTTTCCGTAGAGACCACTCCCTCCGCGACTCCCTTGTCAGATCCACACCCCCCACCGACCCAACCACCACTCCCGGCACCTTCCCTTGCAACCGCAGGAGGTGCAACACTTGCGCCCACACCTCCCCCCTCACTTCTCTCCAAGGCCCCAAGGGAAACTTCCATATCCGCCACAGATTCACCTGCACCTCCACCCACATCATCTACTGCATCCGCTGCAGCCGGTGTGGCCTCCTCTATATTGGGGAGACAGGCCGCCTACTTGCGGAGCGATTCAGGGAGCACCTCTGGGCCACCCGGACGAACCAACCCAACCAACCTGTGGCACAGCATTTCAACTCCCCCTCCCACTCCACCGAGGATATGCAGGTCATTGGACTCATCCACCGCCAAACCACAACAACCCGACGGTCGGAGGAGGAGCGTCTTATCTTCCGACTGGGAACCCTCCAACCGCAGGGGATGAACTTGGACTTCACCAGTTTCTTCATCCCCCCTCCCCCCACCTTGTCTCAGCCGGATCCTTCCAGCCCGGCACCGCCTTCCTGACCTGCAGTCTTCTTCTTGACCTCTCCGCCTCCACCCTACTCCGACCTATCACCCTCACCTTGACCTCTTTCCACCTATCACATTTCCAACTCCCCTCCTCCAAGTCCCTCCTCCCTACCTTTTATCTTCTCCTGCTGAACACTCTCTGCTCATTCCTGAAGAAGGGCCTGTGCCCGAAACGTCGAATCTCCTGTTCCCTGGATGCTGCCTGACCTGCTGTGCTGTTCCAGCAATAAAGTTTCAGCCTTTACCTGAGCAAATCCTAAGAGGAGCATAACAAGGGGATGACTGACTGCTTTTGAACAGCTCTCCCTGCGTTTCGGTGTCCAGGTATCCTCTGTTCATTGCTTCTTCACATACACCACTGAGATCAGAAACTCTTATAAACTGTTATAACCACATGCGAATCTAATCTAATCTAATCTAATGAAACAATTCATTTAATACAAGCCTTTTGAGTGCAAGTTTACACTTCTATTTTTGCTATGCTTGGATTAATAGCTTCGACTTTCCTACTTTTACCACATGATTTGCAGGACATCTTAAAATGCTTCTCAGCCAATGAAATACTATTGAAGTTTAGTCACAGTTGCAACATAAGATACACAACAACAAATTTAAGCTCAAGACCTAAGACAGTAAGGTGGTAATGGCCAGATACTCTGTTTTAACATTGATGGTTGAGAAATTAGTGTCAGTAGGAGGAAAACCTTTTTGCTCAACAACATCTTCAGATCAACTAAGGAGGCATTTAGCATGCTTGACTCCATTGCTGAGAGCATTGAGTAAGGAAGTTGAGACATTATGTTGAGATTATACAGGACATTGGTGAAGCCTCCTCTGCAGTATTGTGTATGGTTCTTATTGCCCTATGAAGGAAGAATAATATTAAATTGGAGAGAGTTCAGAAAAGATTTACCAGAACATTGCTGGGACTGGAGGGTTTGAGTTGTAAGGAGAGGTTGGGTAGACTGGAACTTCTTTCACTGGAGAGCAGGAGGTTGAGGGTGACTTTACAGTGGTTATTACAATCTTAGTGGCATAGATAAGGTGCATAGCAAAGGTCTTTTCCCTCGGGTGGGGGAGTTCAAAACTAGGAGGCATATTTTTAAGGTGAGGGGAGAAAGATTTAAAAGGGACTTGAGGGACAACTTTTTCACACAGTTTTTGGTTTGAATGTGGAATGAACTGCCAGATGAAGTGGTAGATGTAGATGCAGTTACAACATTTAAAACAAACTTGGATGGGTATATGAATAGGAAAGGGTAGAGGAATATGAGCCAAATGCAGGCAAGTGGGAAAGCTTAGTTTGAGAAACTTGGTCGGCATGGACGAGTTGGACCGAAGGGTCTGTTTCTGTGCTGTATGACTCTATGACTCTAAGTCTGGGCAACAAATGTAACCTTGTAACGTTGGTCATAGTCTTAGAACAAAGGTTACCGCTGCTGCAAAGGATGAATAGAAAATCTAGTTTTTATAATTTGCGCCTTTTTCTTGGCTCTTTTAGAAAACTGGAACTAATGGTGCTCTTCTGAACTTATACCTTACTCACAACGGCGGATATTCCCTTCACAACCCATTCATTTTTCAGAAATCCTCCCAGCCTGATTGGGGAGGTACAGATAAATATACAACACCCACAGAGCTATCATGATTTGGATATGAGCATAAGAGGTACAGTTAATAAGTTTGCAGATGACACCAAAATTGGAGGTGAAGTGGACAGCGAAGAGGGTTACCTAGATTACAACAGGATCTTGACCAGATGGGCCAATGGGCTGAGAAGTGGGAGATAGAGTTTAATTCAGATAAATGCGAGGTGCTGCATTTTGGGAAAGCATATCTTAGCAGGACTTATACATTTAATGGTAAGGCCCTAGGGAGTGTTGCTGAACAAAGAGAGCTTGGAGTGCAGGTTCATAGCTCCTTGAAAGTGGAGTCGCAGGTAGATAGGATAGTGAAGAAGGCGTTTGGTATGCTTTCCTTTATTGGTCAGAGTATTGAGTACAGGAGTTGGGAGGTCATGTTGCAGCTGTACAGGACATTGGTTAGGCCACTGTTGGAAAATTGTATGCAATTCTGGTCTCCTTCCTATTGGAAAGATGTTGTGAAACTTGAAAGGGTTCCGAAAAGATTTACAAGGATGTTGCCAGAGTTGGAAGATCTGAGCTACAGGGAGAGGTTGAACAGGCTGGGGCTGTTTTCCCTGGAACGTCGGAGGCTGAGGGGTGACCTTATAGAGGTTTACAAAATTATGAGGGGCATGGATCGGATAAATAGACAAAGTCTTTTCCCTGGGGTTGGGGAGTCCAGAACTAGAGGGCATAGGTTTAGGGTGAGAGGGGAAAGATATAAAAGAGACCTAAGGGGCAACATTTTCATGCAGAGGGTTACACGTGTATGGAATGAGCTGCCAGAGGGACTGGCGGAGGCTGGTACAATTGCAACATTTAAGAGGCATTTGGATGGGTATATGAATAGGGAAGGTTTGAAGGGATATGGGCCGGGTGCTGGCAGGTGGGACTAGATTGGGTTGGAATGTCTGGTCGGCATGGACGGGTTGGACCGAAGGATCTGTTTCCATGCTGTACATCTCTATGACTCTATGACTCGATGAAGCAGCCCCCACCATAGCTGGGATAAGTGGCATTTCATCAAAGGGACTTATTCATGATTTACTGAGAAATATGAGTGGATAGCAGGAAGTGAACTAATCTTCTATAAGAGTTAAGATGACTTGAATCATTCATACCCATCATTTTAACATTGAGATTAGATTATACTCTGAATTGCATTTTGTTCTATTATAATAATGTGGACCAGATGTTGAGCATGTTTGGTGTCAGTTCGTTTTACCATTTTTAGTCAAAGTCCTGTGTGAGGTGGGTGCTGTGGATAAATTTCATTTTTTTAACATGAGGCAATTCTTTTGCTGTTGGATAAAAATAGCAACTCAAGTGTAACGGATAGTGGTAAAGTGGGTAACACAAATACTGCCTCATTTCTGAAGAGCCAAGTGCTCTCTAAGATCACATCTTTATGTTGTAGTTACAGTTTCCTGTATACTCAACTTCAAAATTGTTTCCCTGCTTTTGCTAGCAACAAATGATACTGGTCACACGAGGGTATAAAATGCTCTTGTAAAGATCAGAAGCAATCTGCTCCTTACAGGAAAATTTTATTATGTACATACGTCACCTTTAAGTAAAGGTTATTTTGTTCGGGACAGGTGAACACACAATCCTTAACATTCCTACAGGTGGTCCATCAGAAATTTGGGGCAGAACCATTTCCAGCAGATTTTTCCATTTTCTGGTAGCGATGACAAAATCCAACACCAAGGTTACAGATCTCTGTTCTGCCTCTCCTGCATCTAGTTTGATCTCAGGTAGAAAGTCATGTTCTTCCAATCACTTCCACCATACAGTCAGTTGTAATTTCATCGACATGAATCAATCATACTCATCCAGGAGTTGTGAAGTGGATTCACAATGCTCCATCAGACTGAGGCAAATAATCTAAAGGTTATTGTAAAGATTGCCATTTGGAAACCTGGGGACCAAGAGCAGAGCATCATTTATTGAGTGGCACCATTTAGGTCTGACTGACTTTCTGCCCAGCCACCCTCCATCATCCCCACTAGTGAAAACTTCAAGATGCTGTTTTGAAAATGCAGCTGTTATTCAAAAACCACTCTGGGTACTTGCCCTACTTAAAAGATGTACATTATGTATTTTCTTGCTGAACAATGCCAGCCATTAGCATTTTTAAATGATAGGAGCATTTCCATCCATTTGCCAACAAGCCATGTCTCCATCCCAGTCTCTTCCACTGGGATTGGGAGTGGGAAGCGTCAATCAATCAGGTTAGCTGGAGGCTAAATGGAAAGCCACTGGAACCGAATGGATCATCTGGAATATGTGATGGGAGATGATCAGAACTAACCATCATATTTCACTGTCTTTCAGCATTGCTACAAAACTCGAATGTAAAAACAAAACTTTGTTCACTTGATTTCTTAGATTACCAGGTGTAGGAATGGGGCATATGGAGGAAAGTTTGTTGCTTGGGCCTAACTGATCAGGCCTGAGGCTGTCCATTGCATCTCATAACAATTTCTGCAAAGCAAAGTACTGACAAAGTGTTGGGAAATACAAGGTCATGTCACAGGGACCCTGTGGTAAGTGGGTGCCAAGATCAAGTGAAGATTCTGGGCAGGGTTCAGGTCAGGGAACATGTCTATGATCAGGCAAGGATGAGTGTTAATGAATCATGGGAACAAGGAACCATCAGCAACTGAGGATCAAAAGAAGAGATAAATGCCAGAGTAGGGATCTAGGGGTTAGAAATTTGGGAGATGCATATGAGAAATGTATTCCTGCTCCCATTGTCTGGACAATTCACACCCACTCATGCTCCCAAGGTTTCTCCCCCAACCACCATCCCTTGCAGAGTACTTCCTAATTTTTACCTGATAGTTGGTCATGCTGTGTGATAATTTCCTTCACTGGGCAGCTGAGAGGGCCACCAGCTGTTCCACATTTTCGTGAATTACGTAGACCTACCTGCCCCAAACATGTATTATAACATGTCTGAAGCAGTCAATTAAAAACTATCCACATTCTTGGTTGGCAAGTGATCCTTGTTGCTGCTCTTTGCTGAGTGTAGAAAGCAATGATTTAGGCCGCCTCAGTGACAGAACACCTCAAATAGTCATTACGCCCTTTGCGTGCATATAGACAAAGTCCGAATAGCTTCAGTTGTGGGTAACAGACATCTTTTTCTCCTCTTCCAATGTCAAAAGTGAGTATAAAGGAGCTGTGAATAAAAGATATAGATACCTAGAGAGTAACTAACATGGATTGATAAAGTGATTTTGTTCCTGGTGCTGGATTAATGGGACATAATTCCTCCCTAAGGACTGCTGCAACTGTGGACCTTTATCAAAGATTTGTCAGCCAACTCCTTGATCAGCAGTACCAACTTCCAGGTCTATGATCTCTAAGGACATTTTTGTGGATATGATTGAGAAATCTTAGGCAGATTTGTACTGTTTGAGATGCAGCATATCATCATTGAGATGCTAAATGCAGAAATGTGTGTTTTTTTCAAATTCAGTGGGAAAGACATTTCTGCAGGTAAGGGACTTCATGGTTCAGACTAGATGGAGTCCCTAATCCACTCATCAATAAAGAGTTCAATGGCCCATTCCTTCCAGGAGGTCCACAGCCACACTGGCTATCCTAATAAGAATGCTAGGCTGACTCACCATGTTGCCAGCTCTCTCACAGGGCCTGGATGCAAATCTGAAATGACAAAGGCCATAAAAATCCTGCCTTATCGATGTGGCATGGATTCTCTAGTCCCAATGACCACTGGCCCACAAGCAGGAAGTGTCCTTCTATTGACTTGGTGACCTGTACATTTAATACTGGGGCATGGCTCAGCTGGCTGCAAAATGCCAATGTGGCCTCGAGGTCACCTCCTAATGGGTTACTTTAAATGACTGACCACCTACAAGGAGCAAACAGTTGATTCTATTCCCAGTCTGACCTGAGAAAGCTCACTGTTAGCAGGAATGCATTGAGGGTCTGTTCTTTTACAGTTTTCACTTAATTCCTATCTACCCTTTCCACCACTGCACCATCGTGGGCTGTGAAAGTTCAGCCCATTGACATTAGGTCTCTCAATTACCCCCGCAGGCCATTCCTTCTGCCAATGAACAAAGCATGAGGGAGGTGGTGGCAATTAGATGAAAGAAACACTTTAGATTGTATAGGGGAGATTTTTGGCATCAATGTGCTGAATGGCTTTTTCTACTCTGCAACAGTTCTGTGTGTAATCTGGAAAATGTGTGATATTAAAATCCAAAGATGAGTATTGCCATCAGTAGCCATATTTGCATAGAAGGAAAGGCCGCTAGGGCAAGTCTATAGGATGCTGCATTCCAAAAGCATTATACCTGAAGGTGGTGCCTGTAAGCATAATATAAAGATGAGTTAGAACAGTGCTCCGTGCTTGAATGGAAAGTTTCTCTTAGTTCAAACATGTAAAAACTGGATTTGAGTTTAACAGAAAAACACATAGTTTGAAACACTTTCAACATTTCATATACATTGGAGTGCTACAATGTAAATGAGGTGTTACCATTGCCTGAGGTAGCTCAGAATATCAACGAGTCTTTTGTTCCCAAACCACTCAGGACACAAATATAAGCAGCTGCATAAACATTAACGGTAATTGTAAATAAAAAGAGCAATGCTGCTTTCACATTGATGGAGTGTAGTAATCTTGTCCCTGGACTGGAGCAAGTCCACAGCCACAAATTGGAAATGCACAGACATGATTTTAAACCAACTGTGGGCTGCTGACTTACTGTAATCCCTCCAATGTTTACCCCTCTCCTCCCCAAAGGAAGAACCAATTGAAAGAGTTGAACAGAGTGTGTGAGTGAACCAAGCAATCGCAGAAAAATTTAATGCTGTCATAAAGTATTGCATCATCTACCAGGCCCACTGTCAAGGAAGGCCGACAGCATTCTCAAAGATCCATCCCACCCTGGTAATGCTTTTCTACAATCTCTACCATCGGGGAGAAGGTACAGAAGCCTGAACACAGGCACCAGCCAGTTTTGTAACAGTTTCTACCTACTGTTGTTAGAATACTGAATGGACTCACAAATTCTTAGCATTCACCTATACCTGTGTTTTGGTTTTTGCAGCTGTTTACCTATTACTTACTTATCTATACTATTTAACGATTTGATCTGCCTGTATCATTCACAAGACAAAGCTTTTCACTGTGCCTTGGTACACGTGACAATAAGTTCAATTCAATTCAATGTAAGTGTGTCACTGCATCCAGGTCCCACCGCAGTACAGGACTGTGGTGATGACAACTGCTTTCTACACATGGACTTCTGTTGAATTATGAAGGTCACTGTTGTTAAAATCACTGCTTTCATCTGTAGAAGGCTAGGCTAACACAGCTCATCTGGTGTTGGACCTCCTTGTCATGAGGGATCATGATGACTGCCAAGGTATGGGAGGTAGGCGAAAGTGAGTACTGCAGATGCTGGTGATTAGAGTCAAGAGTGTAGTGTTGGAAAAGCGCAGCAGGTCAAGCAGCATCTGAGGAGCAGGGGAATTGATGTTTCGGGCAAAAGGCTTTCATCAGAAAGGTATGAGAGGTGCCCAACATATTCCAGAGTTTTTCCTTCAATATATATGTAGGAGCTGGACAACGTGGCTAACCAAGTGTGGATTGATATACCAGTCACTCAGAATGGTGACAGCTCGATCATCAAGCTGCATCACACTTTGAGAATGTCTGAATAATAATGGACAGACTTTGCAGGAAAAAGAAGGAAAAGGAAAAAAATCTTGCACTTGGGATCCCATTTCTTAGTTTGTGATTTATGCATCTAAAGATTGTCAAAAATTGACCTGTTCAGTCACATGAAGACCAAAGGCAGAAACTTTTGACCCAGAATAGATGTCATCCTCGAACCAGGGGACAACCAATAATGATGATAGCATATATGAGTTGAAAAAATGAGGGATATGCAAAAAACATGATTGGTGCTGTAATGGCTATACAGAAATAAAAGAGATCCAAGAGATTATAAAAGAAAAGATATAAATACAAGTTATTTTACTCTTTTTTTCTTGTGAGTTATAATTGCAACTTTCATTCTCCTGATAAAAAGGACTCATGAACTGTACATGAACTAGTCAATAGAACCTATTTGAATTGGTTGAAAAGCCTTAATTCCTCTGTTTCTACTTGATACTGCCTTGTACATTTGACTTCAATCCTCACATTTTGAGCGTTAAGAAGGTTTAGAGATCAGGTCATTGTTGCTAATCCTTCTCCTTAACAGCCCTGTCTCAAAACTTAGAATTTTCAGTCAATTATCTTTGCTGTGGAGTAGTTATATGTTGAACCAGTGAGTGTATCTCTCCTATCATATGCACCCTCCCACCCCTATATATGAAACACTGCCTTCAGATATGTAAAACCTGATAATCAAAAGCTATGCAAAATACATAGCTATGAGGTCATGAAATAAGAAGTACAGAGGAATTTGTATTTATACAAATATACATTTCACCACTTGATCAAAATAATAACTTACAGCTCCATTGATAACTTTGTGCTGCTTCCACTGACTCTATTCCAATCCCTGTTTCACGTTGAATAAGTCAATTAACAACTTTAACATTCTACTCAAGCAGAAGCTATATTAAACTCATATCTTCTCCATTATAAAGTCAGTCTATTTTCAGCTTCATAACATTGTCCAACTTTTTTTTTAACCCTCTCTACCGATTGCTAAAATACACATCCAGTCCTTTGACTCCTTCAATGCAATTGATGAGCTTCTGGTCACTCTGTAGATTCCACTATAAACTGAAATCCTTTCAAACTTCTGCTACACATATCCTATTCCATACCAGGTCACACTCACCTTTGATCCTTTGAAGGTATATGTTGGCTTCAGGTTCTCAATGCTTCAAATTTAAAATTGGTTAGGCCAAGATTTATTATCCACCATAATTGCTGTTGAGAAGGTGGTGATGAGCTGCTTTCAAAAATGGCTGCATTCCATGAATACAGTTAGAGAGAGAGTTCCCAGAGTTTCAGCCAACAACTCTGAAAAAATGGTGATGTATTTCCAGATCAGGATGGTCTCTGGCTTGGAGAGAACTTGCAGAAAATGGCATTCCTCATGTACCTGCTGTCCTTTCCCTTTCAAATGGTAGAATTTTAGAAGGTGTTGTCAAAGGAACCTGGGCAAGTTGCTGCACCACGTCTGGCAGCTTCCGAGGAGCAAGATGCTGCCTGGCCTGCTGCGCTTTTCCAGCACCACACTTTTCAACTCTGGTCTCCAGCATCTGCAGTCCTCACTTTCTCCAAGTTGTTGCACCATATCTTGTACGTTATACACACTGCTGCTACTGTGGTTTGGGTTGGGGAGAACCAATGTTTAAGATGGTGGATGAAGTGTCTATCAGGCAGGTTGCTTTGTCCTGGATTGAGCCAGGTTTTTTGAGTGTTAGAGTAGGATTCATCTAGATTAGTGATAAGTGTTTCATCACATTCCTAATTTGTGCCTCATCATTGGTAGACAGGCTTTGGGGAGACTGGTAGTGAGTTACTTGACACAGAATTCCTAATCACTGACCTGCTCTTGTAAACATTGTGTTTATATAACCGGACAAGTTCAGTTTCTGGTCAATGGCAAACCCCCAAGACATTAATAGCAGTAGGTTCAACAATGGTAATGCCATTGCATGGCAAAGTGAGATGGTTAGATTCCCTCTTATAGAGATGGCCATTTTCTGCACTTGTGTAGAGTCATAGAGTCATAGAGATGTACAGCATGGAAACAGACCCTTTGGTCCAACCCGTCCATGCGAATCAGATATCCCAACCCAATCTAATCCCACCTGCCAGCACCCAGTCCATATCCATCCAAACCCTTCCTATTCAAATACTCATCCAAATTACTTCTGTATGTTGCAATTTTTCTAGCCTCCACCACTTCCTCTGGTAACTCATTCCATACATGTGCCCCCCTCTGTATGAAAAAATTGCCACTTAGGTCTCTTTTATATCTTTCCCTTCTCACCCTAAACTTATGCCCTCTAGTTCTGGACTCCCCAACCCCAGGGAAAAGACTTTGCCTATTTATCCTATCCATGCCCCACATAATTTTATAAACCTCTATAAGGTCATCCCTCAGCCTCCGACACTCCAGGGAAAACAGTCCCAGCCTGTTCAGCCTCTCCCTGTAGCTCAAATCCTCCAACTCTGGCAACATCCTTGTAAATCTTTTCTGAACCTTTTCAAGTTTCACAACATCTTTCCAATAGGAAGGAGACCAGAATTGCACGCAATATTCCAACAATGGCCTAACCAATGTCCTGTACAGTCGCAACATGACGTCCCAACTCCTGTACACAATACTCTGACCAATAAAGGAAAGCATACCAAACACCGCCTTCACTATCCTATCTACTTGTGACTCCATTTTCAAGGAGCTATGAACATGCACTCCAAGGTCTCTTTGGCCCATCTGACCAAGTTTCTGTTGTAATCTGATGGGCCAATGAGCTGAGAAGTGGCAGATGGAATTTAATTCAGATAAATGCGAGGTGCTGCATTTTGGGAAAGCAAATCGTAGGAAGTTTACTTACCACTTGCCAGACCAACACTGAATGTTGCCCAGGTTTTGTGCACATGGGTACAGAATGCTGCAATATTTGAAGAGGTACAAATGATGCTGAACGTTGCATAATCATTAGTGAACATCCCAACATCTGATCTTATGATGGAGGGAAGATCATTTGACAAACCAGCTGAAGATAGTTGCACCTTTTAAACTACCCTGAGGAAATTGTACAGTGATGTCCCAGGACTGAGATGATTAACCTCCAACAACCACAGCTGTCTTCATTTGCACTCGGTATGACTGCAATCAGTGGAGAATTCACCACCCCTCCCCCGATTCCCTTTGACTCTAATGTTGTTTGGATTTCTTGATGCCATACAAGATCAAACGCAGCCTTGATGTCTGAGGGCAGTCACTTTCACCTCAAGTGTTGAGTTCAATTCGTTTGTCTGGACCATGGCTGCCATGAGGATAGGAACCAAATGGCCCAGTCAAAATCCAAGTTGAGCATTGATGAGCAGGTTATTGCTGAATAAGTGTCACTTGAGCCCTTCCATCATTAGGCTGATGATCAAAAGATGGAGAGATAATGAGGTGAAGATGGCGGCAAGTAGGACACTCAAGCCGGAGCTCCTCTGCTCGCCAGTTCATTTTCCTTTTTCTTTCTTTGTTTCCTCTTTTCTGCAGATTTTCTTCACCAACCCCCAACCTGTAACTTCTTAAACTACCCTCCCTGGAGGGAATGGAGAATGGAGGTGATTCTGAGTCCAGCCTGGCACAGGAGATGAGTGGGAGACCATGCCAGTGTGGGAGGCAGGTCCCAGAGGTGACTCATGTCTGGAGCCCGTAGCGGGAGCAGACTGAGCCCAGGCCAGCCTGGGAGATGAATCCTGGAGGCGGGTTATGGCCAGAGCCTGGAGCCCAGAACCCGGAGCCCAGAGTTCGGAGTGGGAGCAGACTGAGCCCAGGCCAGCCTGTGAGAAGAGTCCCGGAGGTGAGTCCTGGAAGCCTGTTCAGGCCGGAGGCCAGCATGTGAAGATAGCAAGGCCTGGAATTCTGAAGCCAGGTGAGCACAGACTCAGTGAAAAGGACTATAATTTGAGTACTTTTAAAGATACCTTTTATTATTCTGCACTTTGACTAAGTTGAGTACATTTTAAGACTTTGTATTCCTATGCTAGATTTTTTAAAAACTCTTTTAATTCAGTAACAAACACTTAAAGTATCTGTACCTAGGTACCCATTGCCTAAGGCGGCACCAAAGCATTGCCATTACAAACTTTTCACTGCACTCATTCAAACACACGTGACAATAAAAACTATTCTATCGTATTCAATTCTAATTAGCCTGGCTGGATTTATCCTGCTTCATATGGATATGATATGCCAAGTCAATTTTCCACATTGGTAGATGGATGTCAATGTCTTAGTTGTCCTGAAACAGCTTGGTTGTGTGTACAAGCAAGTTCTGCAGTACTCAGTGTCATTGTAGTAATGTCATTGCCTTTTAATCCAGAGGACCAGTTAATGTTCTGGGGACATTGGTTTAAATCCCACTTGCTGGTTTTTCAATTCAAGTCATAATTCTGAAATTAACTCTAATCTCAATAATGGTGCCATGAAACCATTGTCAATTTTGATTTTTAAAAATCTGATATTAATGCCCTCAGAGAAGGAAATTTGCCATTTTACCTAGTTTGTACGAAATGTGTCTCCAGACCCAAAACAATGTGGCTCACTCTTAACTGCTCTCTGAAATGTCGTAGCAAGCCACTCAATTGTATCAAACCTGTTTATGAACACATAACCTCAGCTCAAACTCTTCAAGCTTGTTTCATTTCTTTCTATGGTAATACTGAGTATCAGCACTGTCAAGACCACAGATTAGAACCACAGATTTACGTATGTGTTAAACTTGTATTTAAAAGATTGTTTTTAAAAGAAGTGGCATACAGCCACAAAGAACTGCAGATATGAATTCAGTGGCCATCTGGAAACAGATGCTGGAATGTCATCCCTGAAATGTGTCAAGAAAACTCCAAAGGAATGGACTTGATTAGGAGAAATGAACTACAAAAAGAACTGTAATCTTCGAGGAGTTATCTCACCTGCACACATGATGAGACGAAAGGCAGCAGTTTGGGCAAAAAACATGTTGTGTCTCTTCCCCATTCAGGAATGCACAAGAACAGTTGTTAAAGGTCAATTCAAATTCATCTGTGAGTGCTAGTGGAAAAGCTAGCAGGCTGAGGGGCTTGTGTGTGCCAATGGGCTGAGGTACTAGTGCAACTAGCTTTGGTTGGTGTGCTTAGAAGAACCATCCATGAGTCATTGCAGACAGAGAATTCACTCAATCTAAGTGTTGGCTAGCCAGCAAGCAGGCCAAAGCAAACAGGACAAAGAAATTCTAACTAACTTGCAAAGCCAAGAATCTGAAACTCAACTGTTCAACTAACAATGCTCCCCTATCTACTCTTCACAGGTTAGGTCAGGTGGCTACCCGGCTGGTTTAGGATGTAGAATGATATCAACAGTGTGGGCTTAATTCCCATACTGGCTAAGATTAATATGAAAGATTATCTTTCTCAACATTTCCCATTATCTGAGGTGTGGTGATACTTAGGTTAATCCAATGGCAGTCATCTTTCTCTAATGTCAGAACAGGACCATGGTCTGGTAAGATTATGGTGAATTTACTTTATTACTCTTTACAAATGATCTACTGAGACTGGTCTGAATATCTTTAACTTTTATCTTTTATTGGACTCACTTCTCAGTTCTATCCTATATGTTTGCATGTGTGTCTGTGTTACATGATTTAGTAATAAAGAAATCAATTCTTTTGTTCACTGAAGAAAGTCAAGTTGAATTGACTTCTTTTAAAATATAAATTTACTTGATTTGGGAAAAAGATCACATGCAGGGAAAGAACCCTTTGTAAACTAATCTTTTGCAATCAACTGAGGAGCTGGATGAATAAAGAAGGGGAGCCAGTTGTCCCTCTTCATCCGAGAGCTTGGCAACTCGGGGTATCTCATCTGGAATGTAGTAGTCTGGTTAGGAAACGTTGCAGAGTCTGGTCCTAATAGCACAGACTATTAGACATATAGCCACTTTGAGAATTTATCAGCAGACGGATGCTAGCTCTGTGTCCAAACCACCATTTACACTCTCTGTATCCAAGTCACACAGAAAGCTTAGACCTTCTAAGTCTTTGCAGACACTTTTATGGGTCATTTTTTTCAGAGGGGTCAGCAGCCCAATGTACCCAAGTAAATGATTGTGCAAGAGGAGCGCATAAGGAACTGAACGCACATTCTGCGAACTAATTGCTCCTCAGTTGCGTGTTTTAGTTTTAGATGCTAAAATGCAGCTTGAAAGGGTTCACCACATTTTATCTTTTTCCCCTCCCAAATGAATTCGACAGTCAGTTGATTGTAACTATTTAGATTCAGTGTTACTTATTCTTATAGGTTTTATGGACTCTAGAAAAGCATTCCAGTTTGCTGATAAATAAACTGCCTTTTAACTTTACAAAGATTTAATCGTTGTCAGTTTGAGGTTATTAGAAGGTAAAAATAGAACTGATGAATTACAACATTGTAATATGGGTTGATACTTGATGTCCACTGGCTGCAGAATGAGACTTCGATTTGTGACATTTACAAGCTGCCTTTAAATGCTGGCTCCTTCAGTTCATTCCTAGACTGCAGCTGAATTCAGCTAAAGCCAAAAAAATCATTCATCCCTTTTAATTCAATTCTAGCACCTCATATTAATATCGAATAACAGTACACTAATCAAGAGGAAGCTTGAAAAAAGAAAGATCAAAGAATGGAAAGTAGGAATAATCATTTACAAAAAGAAAAAAATATTCTGCATTCTTCATGTTTTATAGTCAACCAACAAAATATGGGACTTATGAATGGGTATAAACTCAATCAATAGGACACCGTTTGGAGAAGGCAACTTAATAGACTTTAATTCCCTTCATGCTCCAATTTCTCCTTTCCTCTCCTGAAGAGTCTGACTCCTCTTTGATGTTACTCCATGAGAGCTAGCAGTCGTCATAAGCAGCTATTCTTTGAGTTTAAACCAACGGAATGGTCAAGAATTACTCTGTGGGCTTTGGAACATGGGAAAATGGAGGTTGAAGCCTGCACAATGGGGGAAAACAGTCACCTGATTTTCCTCAAATTGTGGCCATCCAATTAAGCACAGTAGATAGGGGCTCAAAGTAACTGGGCCAATAGAAGATCTTCCAGAACTTGGAGATGTGAGAAATTTCCTCTTCAGGAAAATACCTGTTTCAGTGAAAACCCTCTGATTTCTCTGGGATGAAGTGAAAAGCCAGGGACATTACTAATTTCACAAGCCTGCTTCCTAGGGGAACAGGGAAGGAGGAAGAGTAGATGTTATTTTGTGCAACTCCTGATCTCTAACTTCCACCTACACAAACAGTAGAGTGTAGACATGAGGCAGTAGCACTTGTACAGGGATGACTGAGGTTTCTCAAGCACAGAATCTTACGTGCAGGTTATTGAGAGGGTGGTGGCCTCCATTTTCAAGTGCCCTCTCTCCAACTATTTTAACTTTATTTTAACTTAAACAGAAATCAGTATTTGGGCCACCATTGTCTTCAATAAGCAATAAACATAGAATATATGCTATCTTCATTTCCCACCACCCTTCTTCCATCCAATAGGAAAATGGGCCAGTGGCAGGATGCAGGCAGGAACTTGCATGCCAGTTGACGAAAAGTACCTAGAAATTCAATTGTCCAGAGTTAGTGCTTTCCAGCCAAAAATAGATGCTGCATGACATTATATTTTGTACAGCTTGCTCACATTCGTTTCATGCCAGATATGCGTCACAGGCACCTGCCCAAAACTCGAGCTTGTTTTTTTGCAAATCAGGAACCCTTTGGGAAATTTGGTAACTGACCACAATCTGCGGTGTTAATACTATGTGCAGTTTGTCTGATGCTCAGACGCCAATAGCAACCTAAAGGGATCACCCGAGGCAGTCACCAGAAAGATCAGATAGCTTCCAAGCCAACTTGTGAAACATATGAAACCAAAATACTTTAAGAAAGCTTGTTTGTTTTCTTTACATAGCTAGTTTCCATATTCAAAGAAACTCTCTTTTCCTTCTGCCTGTTTTTTTTCAAGATTTCAATACAGTCAACTAATTAATCCCCTATACCTGATCACCTTTTTACCCTTAACGCCTAGATTAACAGTTAACAGAATCAGATGTTAATGTGAAAAGCAATTTGCTGTAAGTTTTGGCTTTCCCAGAATAGAACATAGAACAACACAGCGCAGAACAGGCCCTTCGGCCCTCAATGTTGTGCCGACCTGTGAACTATTCTCAGCTTGTCCCCCTACACTATCCCATCATCATCCATGTGCTTACCCAAGGATTGTTTAAATCTCCCTAATGTGGCTGAGTTGACTACATTGGCAGGTAGGGCATTCCAAACCCTTACCACTCTCTGTGTAAAGAACATGCCTCTGACGTCTGTCTTAAATCTATCACCTCTCAATTTGTAGTTATGCCCCCTCATACAAGCTGACGTCATCATCCTCAGAAAAAGACCTTCACCGTCTACCCTTTCTAATCCTCTAACCATCTTGTAAGTCTCTATCAAATCCCCTCTTCGCCTTCTTCTAACTCCACAATGAAACCAAGGCTGATGCAACTGTTCACCTCCAGCGTGTCTCTCACTGATTCACCAGAGGCTTCGGTTCCAGCAACTGAGATATCTGAACTCAATCCTTCTCCATGCTGTTTATTGGACCAGCATCACCAATTTGTCAAAACTCTGCCTCTAACCTCTTTAGATTGGAGCTGCATGCTGGTTCTGCATAATTGAATCCATTGGACATTTAAGGCCCATGACTCAGCAATATCATTTGTGATGAACTCCACTGGTAAATAAATCAAGAAAAGGTTCATTTCTCCCATCTTTTTACCATCTAAAATCAGGTTGAAGACTCTATGTACCTCTGTGCCATAGAATCCTCAGTCATCCCTGTATAAGAGCCACTGCCTCTACCACTTTTTGTCAAGATTTGGAGATGCTGGTGTTGGACTGGGGTGTACAAAGTTAAAAATTACAGAACACCAGGTTATAGTCCAACAGGTTTAATTGGAAGCACTAGCTTTCAGAATGCTGCTCCTTCATTTGGTGGTTGTGACCACCTGATGAAGGAACAGCGCTCCGAAAGCTAATGCTTCCAAATGAACCTGTTGGACTATAACCTGGTGTTCTGTAATTTTTAACTATTTGTCACGGTGGAAATTAGAGGTCAGGAGCTGCACAAAGTAACAAACTGCTGATTGACTGTTCCATTTTTCCTCTTTCTCTGTCCCTGGGAAGCAGGCTTATGAAATTAGTTATCTTTCTGGCTTTTTACTTCATTCCAGAGAAATCAGAGGGTTTTTATTGAGACAGAGATTTTCCTGAAGGGCAAATTTCTCACATCTCCAAGTTCAGACACAAGTAAACAATTCTCTTTGGCCAGTATGGACCCTGAAAAGTCTTTACATGTTTCTGATTTGATGTAAGATGAATGGCTTCCTGGGTGGACAGCAGAAAATCATTGGAATGAACAGAGGAGGAGCTGAATGCTTTAACTTTCTCACACTTGTCTTTTTAAATTATATTGAATTGTTTTAATTTTGGGTTGGAGGGGAGGAGGAGGTTGGATTAGAAATAATACTGTAAAATGACTTTATGAATTAGTATGGCCCTTGAATTGTTTTCTTGCGATTCAGAGCATTGGGGAACACATCTACATTTGTTTAGTAATACATTAATAAGAAAATATCTCAGTGGCCATGAGATGTCTTCTGGGGTCTGGTTGCAAGTTGTTAAAGTAGCAGTGAGTAGAAACTGTCATCTTTTACTGGAGTAGTCTGGTGAATAATCTGGGCCTGTCACTGGTGATGACGTCCTGAAGTTCAAATTTAGATAACTCCCATCAACCACTACATGCCTTTGATCTGAGGATACTGTTGACATGCAGAGAAAGGTCCTTTACTGAACAGAATGTTCTGCAGCAAGTCAGAATACTGACTGTTACAGAATACTTAAGTGATTTAACTACTGGGAGTTTAGTCTTGCTGACGACATTGCGGGTTAGATTGTACAGCCCCAAAAATGAAACGGGTAATCAAGATTCATCATCATCTCACTCACAGCAATGTGGACAGCAAGCTGCAAGCACACTTAAACGATTTCTGTGCACAACCCACACTAACCACATTATCAGCAGATAACTGACATAGCAGCATGGGGTCCAATGTGCAAGCTAGCCTGCTTCTCTTAAAAGGGAGATGGATCATAGCTGGAACTTGGCAGTCATGTAACTAATGAATCTGGTCTACATAACAAAGAAGAATCGCACAACATCATTGCAGCCTTGGTGGAAGTTAAGAAATGAAAGTTTTGTGTCCTGTATCCTTTGGGGGCTGGGAAAGTCCTCCAGCCAGATACTTGAAAGGCAGGGGAATAGACAAGTCCATTGGTGGTCAATGTTGGGTGTCAAGCCCTGAGTACCTGGATACAGTGCCAAAAAAATTCAATAATTCTCACATGACTGGTCACAGTCAGAGAGTACATCTTCATAGGTAAAATCCTAACAGCGTCCTCAGCTACTGGCCACATCATTATTGTTGAGGGAGTGACGTTACATAATTTCATTAATCAGGCAAAATTCATAATTATGACCCATACATGTCATGTCATCCTCTCACACTTATCACTGCCGCACCTTTTACACTCATATCTCAGAATATGCGGACACTGTCAACTATTCAACCACAAATCGTCGGACAATATTGCATCATACTCACTAACAAAATTCCTTTTGTCTTGCAGGAGAAGCTGCAACATAACTGAAGGTGGTAGGAACTAACTGGGGGTGTAGAGGTCACCTGTATATTCTAACTCCCAAGGGAGGAGATAGTCCTGACAGTTGAATTTTTGTATTAGAGACAGAGTCATATAGCACAAAAACAGACCCTTTGACCTAAGTTATCTGCACCGACCAGGCATCCCTATCTGACCTTGTCCCATTGTCACCATTTAGCCCATATCCCTCTAAAGCCTTCCTATTCTTATCGTCAACCACGTGCCTTTTAAATGTTGTAATTAATTACCAGGCTTATCTTGAATGGCAAATTGGGGAAATTACTTGAAGATCTTAAACAGGTGGGTAATCCAAGATGGAGGATGGGAATTGGAAGGGGACTAATATACTGACAGGGAAATTTGCGAGAACTGCTTGGGAGGATTTAAACTAGTGAGGTGGGGGGTGGGACCCAGGGAGATAGTGAGGAAAGAGATCAATCTGAGACTGGTACAGCTGACAACAGAAGTGAGTCAAACAGTCAGGGCAGGGACAAGGTAGGCCTAATAAATTAAACTGCATTTATTTCAATGCAAGTGGCCCAACAGGGAAGGCAGATGAATTCAGGGCATGGTTAAGAACATGGGACTGGGATATCATAGCAATTACAGAAACATGGCTCAGGGATGGGCAGGACTGGCATCTTAATGTTCCAGGATACAAATGCTACAGGAAGGATAGAAAGGGAGGCAAGAGAGGAGGGGGAGTGGCATTTTTGAAAAGGGATAGCATTACAGCTGTGCTGAGGAAGGATATTCCTGGAAATACATCCAGGGAAGTGATTTGGGTGGAATTGAGAAATAAGAAAAGGATGATCACCTTATTGGGATTGTATTATAGACCCTCCAATAGTCTGAGGGAAATTGAGAAGCAAACTTGTAAGGAGATCTCAGCTTTCTGTAAGAATAATAGGGTAGTTATGGTCGGGGATTTTAACTTTCCAAACATCGACTGGGACTGCCATAGTGTTCAAGGTTTAGATGGAGAGGAATTTCTTAAGTGTGTACAAGACAATTTTCTGATTCTGTATGTGGATGTACCTACTAGAGAAGGTGCAAAGCTTGACCTACTCTTGGGAAATAAGGCACGGCAGGTGACTGAGGTGTCAGTGGGGGCGTACTTTGGGGCCAGCGTCCATAATTCTATTCATTTTAAGATCGTGATGGTAAAAGGATAGCCCAGATCTAAAAGTTGAAGTCTTAAATTGGAGAAAGGCTAATTTTGACGGTATTAGGCAATAACTTTCGAAAGTTGATTGGAGGCAGATGTTTGCAGGCAAAGGGTCGGCTGGAAAATGGGAAGCCTTCAGAAATGAGATAACAAGAATCCAGAGAAAGTATATTCCTGTCAGGGTGAAAGGGAAGGCTAGTAGGTATAGGGAATGCTGGATGACTAAAGAAATTGAGGGTTTGGTTAAGAAAAAGAAGAAATCATATGTCAGGTATAGACAAGATAGATCGAGTGAATCCTTAGAAGAGTATAAAGGAAGTAGGAGTATACTTAAGAGAGAAATCAGGAGGGCAAAAAGGGGACATGAGATAGCTTTGGCAAATAGAATTAAGGACAATCCAAAGGGTTTTTACAAATATATTAAGGACAAAAGGGTAACGAGGGAGAGAATAGGGCCCCTCAAAGATCAGCAAGGCGGCCTTTGTGTGGAACCACAGAAAATGGGGGAGATGCTAAATGAATATTTTGCATCAGGATTTACTGTGGAAAAGGATATGGAAGATATCGACTGTAGAGAAATAGATGGTGACATCTTGCAAAATGTCCAGATTACAGAGGAGGAAGTGCTGGATGTCTTGAAATGGTTAAAGGTGGATAAATCCCCAGGAACTGATCAGGTGTACCTGAGAACTCTGTGGGAAGCTAGAGAAGTGATTGGTGGGCTCTTGCTGAGATATTTGTATCATCAATAGTCACAGGTGAGGTGCCGGAAGACTGGAGATTGGTAAATGTGGCGCCACTGTTTAAGAAGGGTGGTAAAGACAAGCCAAGGAACTATAGACCAGTGAGCCTGACCTCAGTGGTGGGCAAGTTGTTGGAGGGAATCCTGAGGGACAGGATGTACATGTATTTGGAAAGGCAAGGACTGATTAGGGATAGTCAACATGGCCTTGTGCGTGGGAAATCATGTCTCACAAACTTGATTGAGTTTTTTGAAGAAGTAACAAAGAAGATTGATGAGGGCAGAGCAGTAGATGTGATCTACATGGATTTCAGTAAGGCGTTCGACAAGGTTCCCCATGGGAGACTGATTAGCAAGGTTAGATCTCATGGAATACAGGGAGAACTAGCCATTTGGATACAGAACTGGCTCAAAGGTAGAAGACAGAGGGTGGTGGTGGAGGGTTGTTTTTCAGACTGGAGGCCTGTGACCAGTGGAGTGCCACAAGGATCGGTGCTGGCTCCTCTACTTTTTGTCATTTATATAAATGATTTGGATGCGAGCTTAAGAGGTACAGCTAGTAAGTTTGCAGATGACACCAAAATTGGAGGTGTAGTGGACAGTGAAGAGGGTTACCTCAGATTACAACAGGACCTTGGCCAGATGGGCCAATGGGCTGAGAAGTGGCAGATGGAGTTTAATTCAGGTAAATGCGAGGTGCTGCATTTTGGAAAGCAAATCTTAGCAGGACTTATACACTTAATGGTCAGGTACTAGGGCGTGTTGCTGAACAAAGCAGGTTCATAGCTCCTTGAAAGTGGAGTTGCAGGTAGATAGGATAGTGAAGAAGGCGTTTGGTATGCTTTCCTCAATTGACCAGAGAATTGAGTACAGGAATTGAGAGGTCATGTTGCGGCTACAGGACATTGGTTAGGCCACTGTTGGAATATTGCATGCAATTCTGGTCTCCTTCCTATTGGAAATATGTTGTGAAACTTGAAAATATTTACAAGGACGTTGCCAGGGTTGGGGAATTTGAGCTACAGGGAGAGGCTGAATAGGTTGGGGCTGTTTTCCCTGGAGCGTCGGAGGCTGAGGGGTGACCTTATAGAGGTTTACAAAATTATGAGGGGCATGAATAGGATAAATAGACAAAGTCTTTTCCCTGGGGTTGGGGTGTCCAGATCTAGAGGGCATAGGTTTAGGGTGAGAGGGGAAAAATATAAAAGAGACCTAAGGGGCAACATTTTCACGCAGAGGGTGGTATGTGTATGGAATGAGCTGCCAGAGGAACTGGTGGAGGCTGGTACAATTGCAACATTTAAGAGGCAGTTGGATGAGTATATGAATAGGAAGGGTTTGGAGGGATATGGGCCGACTGCTGGCAGGTGGGACTAGATTGGGTTGGGGTATCTGGTCGGCATGGACAGGTTGGACCAAAGGGTCTGTTTCCATGCTGTACATCTCTATGACGCTATGACTCTAAACAGACAATCTGATCATTTGAAGTTACATAGCAACTTAGGTACAGACCCTTAACCTAGGACATTGCTGCTAGGAGATCTCATGTCTGCTAGTCATGTGCTGGCATCCTGGTCCTTAGCTTACTAGCATAATTATCTCTTAAAACAGTGAAAAAACATTCTCCATTTTTTGCAAGACAAAATTCCAAAGAGTGAGAGTTTGTACACGGTAAATGTTAGATCGTTGCATGTTTACTAGTCTAAGGGCATGGTTCTCACCTCTCTGGAGGTGGCAAGGGAGCTGGAGAAGAGGGCAAATAATTGGATGCACTGGTATTCTTTCAACAGTCCTGCAGCTTCGACAGCCCAATTCAGAATTAACTTGTCACCTGCATTCAGCCAGATCACCCATTCAGCTGGATCATAACTCACATGCTCACTGGTTTTACTGGTCCCATTTCCTCAGTGAATCCTCACCACAAAGATGATGAATTGATTTTTATATACAATGTGGCTTTGATTTATCTATAAATTTGCAATAGAATATTTAGTTCATTTGGACATTTATTTGTGCTTTATGGCAGAGCAGTGCAGTTACAGTTCATGACAGAGGTAAGGTAAGGTGTGGAACGTTTGGTCAATGAGGAATTGGGATTGTGGTCGCAGGTATCACAGAACAGTCCTTCATGGATATCTGGGAAACAATGAGATTGTCAAGTTGCTTGTTCTCTTCATATA
The DNA here is from genome assembly GCF_037043375.1 of Chiloscyllium plagiosum. NCBI lineage: Eukaryota > Metazoa > Chordata > Chondrichthyes > Orectolobiformes > Hemiscylliidae > Chiloscyllium > Chiloscyllium plagiosum. The sequence goes on from NW_028270148.1 coordinate 39,879,064, forward strand.
ACTCCTACAGTATGGAAGCAGGCCAATCCGCCCATCAAGTCCATACTGACCCTCAGAAGGGCATCCCACCCAGACCCACCTCCCTACCCTATCCCTGTAACCCTGCATTTACCATGGCTAATCGACCTAGTCTTCACCCCCCTGGACACAATGGGGCAATTTAGCATAGCCAAACCACCTAACTTACACATCTTTGGACTGTGGAAGGAAACCCATGAAGACAGGGGAGAATGTGCCAATGCTACAGAGACAGTCGCCCAAGGGTGGAATCAAACCTGGGTCCCTGGTGCTGTGATGCAGCAATGCTAACCACTGAGCCACCGTGCCATTCCTTTCTTTTGCTCCTCATTCTGCTCAATCACTGACTGTGTAGTTGGTGGCAATGTTGGTTCCCAAATGACACTTGGGGTTGTGCAGTTTGTCACAAAGTCTGACTCTCATCCACCAAATACTGCTGGTGTCCTCCAGAGTAGATCAGTGGAGGCCTTTCTTCAGCCTGCTGATGGTTTTCTTTATCACATTTCATGACAGCATGCATTTAACCATACACATTATGCAAATATATGCTTGTGTTGTGGCTGGAGTGGACATCAATAAATTGTCTTTGTTTCCCAGAGGTCACATTTCAGTTTGCCCTGATTGGAACCCAACGGACTGCTGCAGAATGAAAACTACTCCTGATCTCAAGATTTTTGCTCCAGGACAAGCCTCACTGTAATGCAAGTAATGTTACTGCCACGCAAGGCAAGTGGAACCTGTGGGTCTGGACTGAACCAAGGTTTCAGTATGTACAGGAGAAATTTGGGTGAGGGGAAAGTGAAATTGGCAAGAACAACCTCCTCTTTTGCATGGACATAGCCACAAGTATTAAGCAACTTTAGTACTGAGTCTGAAAGAGTTTATTTATTTCTGAACTTTTTTTATGAGCTGACTTGTAAACTCTGATAGCTTGTTTATGCTAGATCTTAATACTCGCCGGTCGTGTTAAAGTCTGCAGGAGCTTGATTATTGAGTCCAGCAGGGCCAAATACAGCCTGAATTGAAGCCTGTGAAATGTGACTCGGCTTGTGAAAATAAACACATTTCAAGTCTGGTAGGTTAATAAGAGCCTTTGATGGGACAAATAATGGAAGTTAGATTACCATCCAGGAAAAGATATTAGAGGAATTGTGCAGACTACTCCTTATTCCTGTTGTTTTTAGCCATCCTCTGGGTCCTAGTATTTAGAGATTCAGTCAGGAATGCCAGCCAATTGGACCCTGACCTGAATGAATCCTTCAGCAATGAGCACTGCGTTAAGTTGAAACATGCATTTTGATATACAGTGATACCGGGATAGTTGAATGTGTTAGGACATGCACTGGCCCTCATGAGCAGAGCAGTTCAGCGAACACTGTGTCAGCTTTTAATGTCTGACTGCTGGAGATAATTACTTCACGTGGTACAGCCTGAATTTGTATGAACAGAACACATTTTTGAAATGCAATGATTCTTTGTAATAGGTCAATATAACCATAAGTTACCTGAGAGCCAACAAAGTAAAAAGAGATTCATGGTCTGCCTCGAATATGAATTGAGCAAAAGGGGTACAGCCTCAAACTTATAGGAATTAAATTATGAAGGACTCCAATGGCTCTGTTAATAAAGTCCATGTGGAGCTGAACTTCACAAACCAAGGCTCCTACCCTGGCCCTTGCTTTGGCCAAAATGAAGTCAGAATAATTATCTGATAAAAGCATAGGGAACATAAAACACTAAGGCAGAAAAACATAGAAATGGTCAGGTTTGACAGTGTTTGCGGAGAGAAAAACAGTGTTACTGGTATAAATCTTTCAGGCCAAGGCAGTACATGTCACAGTGAACATACACTGGAGTTTTCTCAGAGCTGATGTTAGTACCTGTGTCTTCCAATTTCAATCCCAATGGAATTAGGAAAGATTAGTGCAATATCTCCTGGGTAAGTCCTGTGGCCGCATTAGGACACGCTCCTGTTTGTATAATTTTAAAGCTTTAAGTCTTTTAATGAATGTGTGTGGGTAAGTGAATGGGTTAGTGAGTGAATGAACAGGAGGGAAATCAAGTCTACAAACAGTGTTGGCTGTTTGGAGGGGGACTCAGGTTGGTATATTGTTGGGTCCAATAACTTGGGAAGACAGATCGGCTCAACAGGGTAGAACATAGAACATAGAAGAATACAGCGCAGTACAGGCCCTTCGGCCCTCGATGTTGCGCCGATCCAAGCCCACCTAACCTACACTAGCCCACTATCCTCCATATGCCTATCCAATGCCCGCTTAAATGCCCATAATGAGGGAGAGTCCACCACTGCTACTGGCAGGGCATTCCATGAACTCACGACTCGCTGAGTAAAGAACCTACCCTTAACATCTGTCCTATACCTACCCCCCTTAATTTAAAGCTATGCCCCCTTGTAATAGTTGACTCCATATGTGGAAAAAGATTCTCACTGTCGACCCTATCTAAACCCCTAATCATCTTGTACACCTCTATCAAGTCACCCCTAAACCTTCTTTTCTCCAATGAAAACAACCCCAAGTGCCTCAGCCTTTCCTCATACGATCTTTCTACCATACCAGGCAACATCCTGGTAAACCTCCTCTGCACCCGTTCCAGTGCCTCCACGTCCTTCCTATAGTATGGCGACCAAAACTGCACACAATACTCCAGATGCGGCCGCACCAGAGTCTTATACAACTGCAACATGACCTCAGTACTCCGGAACTCAATTCCTCTACCAATAAAAGCCAGTATGCCGTATGCCTTCTTCACCGCACTATTTACCTGGGTGACAACTTTCAACGATCTGTGTACATGGACACCAAGATCCCTCTGCTCATCCACACTACCAAGTATCCGTCCATTAGCCCAGTACCCCATCTTTTTATTACTCTTACCAAAGTGAATCACCTCACACTTAGATACATTGAACTCCATTTGCCACCTTTCTGCCCAGTTCTGCAGCTTATCTATATCCCGTTGTAACCTGCCACATCCTTCCTCACTGTCTACAACTCCTCCGACTTTCGTATCATCCGCAAACTTGCTCACCCAACCTTCTAACCCCTCCTCCAGGTCATTTATAAAAATGACAAACAGCAATGGTCCCAGAACAGATCCTTGCGGAACACCGCTAGTGACGGCACTCCAAGATGAACCTTTGCCATCAACTACTACCCTCTGTCTTCTTCCAGCCAGCCAACTCCTAATCCAAACCTCCAACTCACCCTCAATGCCATACCTCCGTATTTTGTGCAGTAGTCTACCATGGGGAACCTTATCAAACGCCTTACTAAAATCCATATACACCACATCTACCGCTTTCCCCTCATCCACCTCCTTAGTCACCTTCTCAAAGAATTCAATAAGGTTTGTGAGGCACGACCTGCCCTTCACAAAACCATGCTGACTATCCTTGATCACATTATTCCTATCCAGATGTTCATAAATCCTATCCCTTACAATTCTCTCTAAGACTTTGCCCACAACAGAAGTGAGACTCACCGGCCTATAGTTACTAGGGTTATCCCTACTCCCCTTCTTGAACAAGGGAACCACATTTGCTAGCCTCCAATCTTATGGCACTACTCCTGTAGACAACGAGGACATAAAAATCAAGGCCAATGGCTCTGCAATCTCCTCCCTTGCTTCCCAGAGAATCCTAGGATAAATGCCATCAGGCCCAGGGGACTTATCTATTTTCACCCTTGCCAGATTTTCCAACACCTCTTCTCTACATACCTCAAAGCCATCCATTCTACTTAATTGTGACTCAGTATTCACATTGACAACAATGTCCTGTTCCTGATTGAATACTGACGAAAAGTATTCATTCAATGTTTCCCCAATCTCTTCAGCCTCCACACGCAACTTCCCACTACTATCCTTGACTGGACCTATTCCTACCCTAGTCATTCTTTTATTCCTGACATACCTATAGAAAGCCTTAGGGTTTTCCCTAATCCTACCAACTAAGGACCTTTCATGTCCCCTCCTTGCTGCTCTTAGCTCTCTCTTCAGGTCCTTCCTGGCTACCTTATAACTCTCAATCGCCCCAATTGAACCTTCACGTCTCATCTTGAGATAGGCCGCCCTCTTCCATTTAACAAGGGATTCCAATTCCTTATTAAACCACTGCTCCCTCACATGACCCTTTCCTCCCTGCCTGACGGGTACATACTTAGCAAGGACACTCAATAGTTGCTCCTTGAACAAGCTCCACATATCAGTTACGCCCTTGCCTTGAAGCTTACTTTTCCAAGCCACACATCCTAAGTCATGCCTCACCGCATCATAATTTCCCTGTCCTCAGCTATAACTCTTGCCCTGTAGTGCACACTTATCCCTCTCCATCACTAGAGTAAAAGTCACCGAATTGTGGTCACTGTCCCCAAAGTGCTCACCTACCTTTAATTCTAACACCTGGCCTGGTTCATTACCCAGAACCAAATCCAGTATGGCCTCACCTCTTGTTGGCCTATCTACATATTGTGTCAGGAAACCCTCCTGCACACATTGGACAAACACTGACCCATCTAACGAACTTGAGCTATAGCTTTCCCAATCAATATCAGGAAAGTTAAAGTCCCCCTTAACAACCATCCTATTACTTTCACTCTTCTCTTGAATCATCCTCGCAATCCTTTCTTCTACATTTCTAGGGCTATTGGGAGGCCTGTAAAAAACTCCTAACAGGGTGAGCTCACCTTTCCTATTCCTGACCTCAGCCCAAACTACCTCAGATGGCGAGTCTTCATCCATCGTCCTTTCCACAGTTGTAATACTATCTTTGACAAGCAATGCCACACCTCCCCCTCTTTTACCCCCACCTCTGACCCTACTAAAACATTTAAACCCTGGAACCTGCAACAGCCAATCCTGTCCCTGTTCTACCCATGTCTCTGTAATAGCCACAACATCGAAGTCCCAGGTACCAACCCATGCTGCAAGTTCACCTACCTTATTTCGTATACTTCTTGCATTGAAGTATACACACTTCAAGCCACTTTCCTGTTTACAGGCACCCTCCTTTGAAATTGATGCCATGTTCCTAACCTCCCTACACTCCAGGTCCTGCACCCTAAAGCTACAGTCAGGTGTTTGAGGTGCGTAACCATTTTGGGTGAGTAAATGATTGGGGTGGTGTTCAATTCTGTCCAGAGGAGTTTAGTTAGGTAGTTAGGTACAAGGAGTTACTCAGGGAGGGGAGTAGTTAGCTTGAGTAAGTGGAATGGTTGAGTGTGGTCAGGGGAATGAAAGATAGTCAGTGTGGGATAGTTGTGTGTTCTAGGGGCAGTCAGATGGGGTGGGTGGTCAGTAGATTGAGTTGGGGATGATTTGGAGGGGGGAAGAAGTGGTGCCAGCTGTGCCGGACTGTAAACATTCCCAGAATAAGCACACAAATAGGAACTATATAGCCAGCCCAAGACTGTACACTGAGCTCAGAGTCACAAACTTGCATAAAGGATCCAAGAAACAGGAAATCAAACATTCAGAAGTTTGAACTTGCCAAACAATGCCTTGTGTGTCAACTGTCAGGTCTTCCATAGTATCTTGATACACATCTCCCAATATACACCCCATTCCCAGTGATCCAGAGGCCAGAATACTGAAGCCTTCTTTCAGGTCTGTGATCTTCCATCAGAGCTCACTGGGCACTGAATGGTTCTGTTTGTGATCTCTGAGAATTGCATGTGCACAGGCTCTTCGGATGATATATTGTCGCTACAAACTCTTAGTTGTATAAGCCACAGAAACTGACTCATCTTAAGTATGGTATCAGATAACCGTTAAAGTCACGTTTGCATTATTAATCAGATTTTGAGAGGAATGAGTGAATGATCTCTGTGACATTCTTCCCAACTTACATTATAACAGAACCAATTCATTTCTTGCTATTGTTCAAAATAATGTTGCTTTTCCGAAATGCAGATGCAGCTGGACAACAACTCGAGTTAAATCTCAAACATTTCCAAATGGAATGGAGATACAGAGTGGACCACTCCACATGCAAAGGAACATGTAGAGGAAAGCACAAGCCACAGAACTGTTGATGATCTGAGTTTGCAACTGTCAGCACTCTAGAAGCTGCTTTCTGTGCAGGAGGGCCATTGCTGTTGGGAGAACATGACAGCAGGCGCTCCTTCGAGGTTAAAATAAGTGGAGACTGCACATGTGGCTTTCACACTTACCACTTTAGTAATTCAAATTGTGACTCAGCCATGCCAATGAGGTTGCAGTTTTTGCTTCCCTTTCCCCTAGCTGGAGAACAGGACACCCAAGGAAAGTGAGACAGTCATAACTGTGTGAGTTTGAGGCGAGGTTGCACAGATTTCACTCTCACATGATGAAACCCATACATATGCTCAAAGTAATTATGTCTTTTCAGCTTAGCCCATGTGCTGTTGAAGAAAAGCCTTTGATGTATTGCCTATCACATTTACTGAAACCTTTATTGGGCATCACAGTTACAAATGGTCGATTAATCTAAATGACTTCATCTCAGTGAATAGGGAACACTTAAATTACTCAGCACTTATTCTTAGAAAAAGTGTGATCTACGTATGAATAATATCCATTCTCAGTTAAACCTCAAACCGAGCATTTCTGGTCTCTACATTTGCTTTCGGTCACAGCAGTTGTACAAAACCATTCCTTATATGTGGATGATTCCTTGTTCAAGTTCCAGAAGCCTGTGTGAGAGAGCACTGGAAATTTGCACCAGTAAATCCAGCTGTCTTATCTCTGTAGCAGAATCAAAGGCCTAGTCCTCTGATCACTAACTCTGTTGTCTTACTTTGCAGTTCAAACAGGCATCAGAAGATTGGCTTCATATCACAAGGTTATGAGATAGGTCTGGATGAACATGGTCCTTCAAGTCTCTTTGAGCACTATCCTTCCAGGACACTATCAAATATTTAAAAGACATCTGGATGGATATATGAATAGGAAGGGTTTAGTGGGATATGGGCCAGGTGCTGGCAAGTGGGACTAAATTAGGTTGGGATATCTGGTTGGCTTGGACGAGTTGGACCGAAGGATCTGTTTCCGTGCTGTACATCTCTATGACTTTCAGACTCTATGCTTATCATTACTGTCCTTGTTTCATTTCTTATGTGCATCAAGTGACCTATCTTTAATCCCTATTCTCAATGATCCAGCTCCATTGATCAGATTTGTGCAAATACTTGTTGACATCTGCTTCAAAAGCATGACATATAATTTCATTAATCCAGCCTGGGCAATGTAAAAGTCAATTTTGTGTACAATTTTTCTATTCCAGGTACCGAGGCTGGGAAGAAGATTGGAGTTCTAAATCCTGGTTGTCGGAAAATACAAATTATGGATGATTAGGTTGGTCTGACTGAATGAGTTTGGCTGTGCTCCTTCCCACAGTCAGTTGGCCTATTGACATTCACTGCCCCAGGTTCAGACTTGAAGGCTGGCTGTGTGGCTAAGGTACACAAGGAAGTATTCATCTACAAAATAATATCAAGACGATAAGACCATAACAAAATGGAACAGGAGTAGGCCATTTGGCCCCTCAAATCTGCTCCGCTATTCATGGCTGATCCAATATTCAAGCACAAGACAACAGGGTAGAAATTGTCATGCATAGCACACATTTTTCAGGATAAAATTGGCTATACGCCATCAGCACAGACATTGGCCCTACCATTATGTTAATGAGGTCTCTTTTTCAAGATATCCAGAGCGATTTTCATTAATCCTCTTGCCAGTGATATAGGTACATGCCAGACCATGGGCACAGATGAAGTAAAAAAGCTAATAGCTTCAGGAGAGAAGGGGATGACAAATGTCAAAAATAATTATTTGCACATTAAACTCAGCTAATGAGTTTCCACAAGGATTTTCCCATTTATTGTAACAAAACTTTGGCAGGCGAGCTATGGAAACTCTAGAATAAAGAATATCATGAGAGATGTTACAGCAGACTGAGTAGGAGAGCTTATGCATAAATTCACTCACTAAGACTTCAACTTTACTTTCATCTGACGTCCCCATTTCTCTAAAATCTGTGCCTTGGATTCAGTCCATTTCGTCATTTATTCAGTAAGTGAAATTAAGCTACAGTTTTCCCAAACCATACAGAAATATAAACGTAAACAGGTGCCAGATTTCAAAAACTCGACTTTGCTGGTGTTTTGTGTGCGAGAAGCAATGGTTTGAATGGATTCATTGTACTCAGTAGTAAAAACATCAATAATTGGGGGAAATATGCCTGACTGGTGATTATGTGTTTAAGCACTACATGCAGATCAGGAATTCTCGGCAGTGGGATTGGAGATTAAATAACTTGGGACGTTGACATTCCATGCTAGGTTCTGAAAGGATTCCGTTTGAAGCAGGTATGTGCTTGTCTGGAGCTGCCTGGGCTGCTTGTCTAGTGACTGATATGATATAAAAGCCAAACTACAGATGTTTAAGCAAGTAGCAGAAGTAATTTCCCCTCCTCCCTCGCTCACCCACCACCATGATTTTGATCTTGTACAACTATCTGAGATTTGATCTCCCTGGATTCGCCTTTGAAGTTCAGTACTTCCTTAGTTTTGGTCACTGTTTCTGGCAGATGGATGGTTGGCCTGACTGATTTATGGCAGCAGGTGAAAGTCTTCAGGACAAGATTTCTGGCAGAGTCTCGCCTCTGAGTTCTATATCAGTACTGCAGGAGTGGACATGTGCACATCCATATATGACAACTGCACAAAAGCTTTTGAATTCAGGTGCCGACAAAGGTGGCCTTCAGTTGTCAAGGGAGCAATCTCCCAGTGACAGTGCAGCATCAGGAAATGACCTTTTCTTATGGGTTAATGATCAGTTATAGACCTTCTTTATTTATCTATCAATAATGTTCATTATGACGGTCATTTCATGGACTGAAATGAAAAGGGAGTTTTGAGAATGATACTTTTTAAAGTTTCTCTCATTTATTGAAGAAAATGGTACCTTAAATTAGTTGTTAGATTTTTTTCTTAAGACTCATTGACAATATGGGTTAAGAATCATTTTGGCTGTTGTACATCATAGAGTCATAGAGTTGTACAGCACAGAAACAGACCTTTCGGTCCAACTCGTCCATGCCGACTAGATATCCCAACACAACCTAGTCCCACCTGCCAGCACCCGGCCCATATCCTTCTAAACCCTTCCTATTCATATACCCATCCAGATGTCTTTTAAATGTTGCAATTGTACTAGCCTCCACCACTTCCTCTGGCAGCCCATTCCACACATGCATCACCCTCTGCATGAAAAGGTTGCCCCTTAGGTCTCTTTTATACCTTTCCGCTCTCACCCTAACTCTATGCCCTCTAGTTCTGGACTCCCCCACTCAGGGAAAATACCTTGTCTATTTACCCCATCCATACCCCTCATGATTTTATAAACCTCTATAAGGTCACCCCTCAGCTTCCAATGCTCCAGGTAAAAAACAGCCCTAGCCTATTCAACCTCTCCCTATGGCTCAAATCCTCCAACCCTGGCAACATCCTTGTAAATCTTTTCTGAAATCTTTCAAGTTTTACAACATCCTTCCGTTAGGAAGGAGACCAGAATTGCACACAATATTCCAAAAGTGGCCTAACCAATGTCCTGTATAGCCACAAAATGACCTCCCAACCCCTGTACAAATGCTCTGACTAATAAAGGAAAGCATACCAAACACATGCTTCAGTAGAGAAAATGAGGTCTGCAGATGCTGGAGATCAGAGATGGAAATGTGTTGCTGGAGAAGCGCAGCAGGTCAGGCAGCATCTAGGGAACAGGAGAATCGACGTTTCGGGCATTAGCCCTTCTTCAGGAAAGCCCTTCTTCCTGAAGAAGGGCTAATGCCCGATTCTCCTGTTCCCTAGATGCTGCCTGACCTGCTGCGCTTTTCCAGCAACACATTTCCATCTCTGATCTCCAGCATCTGCAGACCTCACTTTCTCCTCAGACCAGAGAGTCCCCTAACACAATTGATCTCTTGGAACCCAATGTACCCCTCATTGCAATAGAGCCAGTCTCAATACCAGAAAGTTGTGATGAAATGTCTTTCCAGAGGCTCTCGAAGTTTCTTACAACATCATCAAGACATCAGCCTTGGAAATTTATGGTGTTCCCAATCACACAGTTGTTGATGTGCGATTGCAACTTGTTGACTAGATACAAACTAGATCTGATTCTTGCTCTGAGCAATCTCCATCAGGGTAGCAGCTGATATCATCCAAAAGATTTCTGATTGGCTAGGAAAGGGAAAAATTATCATCTGTTGTATCTAAGAGATGATTTGATCTGAACTTACCCCATGACGGTTTGAGAGGTTTAGGTGCCGGGACTGTACACACAAGCCATCCATTCTGAAAGGAGTATAATATGGAGGGTTGAAACAAGACAGCGACAGAATGTGGACTCATGCCTGATCAAAATTATTCAGAATTCATTCGCCAAACTTCAACATGCATCCTATGCGCTTAACGTTTCCGTTTGGCATTCATTTCTAAAATAAACTATGCACTTGCAGAGACTTTTAGAGACGTGCCAATGTTCATTGGTATGACTCTGGGTCAGAACCCCAAAGTACCATAGCTTTTTTAACATTTAATTGGATACTGTTTATCTTAAAAGAGGGCTGATTTTGCCAAAACTGGCCATGGATGTAAATTAACCAGCTGACTGGAGAATGAATCCCACAGAATGACACACATATAAATGCAAAAGAAGCTTCAAACAGCACCTTTTCAAAGGGGTGATGGGGCAAGTCAAAACAAAACTAAACTGTGCTGCTTTGTGACTACAAAGATAATAAGGGGCTGCTAAACCCTGCCAAACAGCAAGCTACTTTTATGGATTATATTGAAAACTGTAGACACATTTATGTTTTTTCTCTTTAAAGAATGCACAAGATCGTTGTTAAAAATCCCACTTCAAGTGTTGTGGTCAGTGTTGTTAGGACTGAATGTTATCGTGTATAACAGCCTGGGTTTGAGCATTAGTGTGGCATGAAGGTCACAGTGAAGGAACTATACCCAAGTCCCCCTGTACTGCAGGAAGAGGGATTTCCTTACTCTGAGTGTTTGAAGTCAGGTAGTTAGCAGCCAGACAAATGGAAATAGACAGAAAAAGAGTCTCCTACTCGGAATTCTGGGATTCAATCACAGTGAAAAGGAACCAGGACAACAGAATAACCAATCTGCAAATCTAATGATCATGAAACCCACTGTTCAACTCTCAATGTCAACATTACCCTCAACAGTAACCTCCACTCCCATGGAAACAGTGTTCAACTGTCCCCTCTTTATGAACTATTTAGAGACTGATCTATATATTTTGTTTTACTTTTAAGCTTTTGAACTCACCTCTTATTTCTCATCTGTGTTGTATGTGTATTGAATTCCTAATTCTTCTTGTGTTTAGTACTTAATGAATTCACTACTTATTAACTCAAGAATGCCTGTTTAAAGTGTCTGTTCTTTATATCATAAGTTCATTTGAGTTTGGGTTGAAAGGTATCCATGAGGAAAGGGGATTCCTTTTTCAAAATCAATTTTGTTGTGACCAACCAAGGAGGTTAGTGAATAACAAAGGGAGGAAGTTCATCCTTCCTTATCTGGGAATTTGTCAATTTGGGTATCTGGTCTGGAACTGTAATGAACTGGGGAACCTTGCCTGGGTATAATGCATAAAATTAAATAATCTAGAAAACACATTGTGTAGCTTTATACCTGCATCCATTCTGACATTTATCAACTTTATGGTTAATTTATTGAAAAGCTGTTAAACTAGAATAAGGAACAGAATTTTTCCAGTGACTATCTGGCAGGAAGCAAGGTCAAGGAGTCAGTAAATTAGCAAGAAGCCACATTGGGAAGGATCTAAATGTCAGCACAATGCCCCCATGGCTAACTGTGGGCTGGATTCAAGAAGATGGACAGTCACTGAAATCAGTAATCCCTTTTTAAGGGCCATGATATGGAGCTACCAATATTTTGCCAATGACAGGGTGCCCCCCCTCGCCCCCACCCCCTGACACACACACAAACACACACACACACACACACCAGCTGCCTGTTTCCAGGGACCTGAGTGCATGTACTTCAATGCCACATAGAGGCAGGAAAATCTGCCCAAACAATCCCACCCAACTCCAGAAGTACTGTGCTGCGATTGATGAACCTTCCCCTGAATTTTAGTTGGTAGTTTTCTCTATGAGGTAACTTTAAGGTGTCCCTGAAGAACCCAGTCCACCTCAGCATCTATTTCTTTACTTCTCATGCTGGAGCTGCTGGAGTTTTGGAGCCCCATCTTCATCTTCCTCGTCAACTCTCCTGCTCCTTGGATGCTGCCTCACCAGCTGTACTTTTCCAGCACCACACTCTTTGACTCTGATCTCTAGCATCTGCAGTGCTCACTTTCTCCAGTGTTTCAGAGCTGCTGACTCCTTGACTAAGTTGGCTATATCTCTAGCTTGAATAGATGTTTTTGTTTCAAAAATATTATTTATTCATAAAAATCTCTATATATACAGAGTCACAAACATTGTTTGGTTAAGTACAGTTGCATATTAAGTAAATAAACAAAATATTGGGCTTTGACTCTATCCAAAAAATCAAAGATCTTTCATATATGCAATACGAATAATTACACAAGTGTGCAAGACACTGGAAGGGTCCAATAACTGAATGGACCCTTACTTACCCTCAGTTGAAATACCTCAGACAGTGGTCTTGCTCCACTGCAACTTAGTTACAGCTGCCTCAAGCTTTAATGTGTCCCTCAGCATGTATTATTGGGTTAAATCTGATAAACTCAGCATGCGGAACCTCCTGCAAACACATATAGGCTTGGCGAAAGTGAGGACTGCAGATGCTGGAGATTAGAGTCAAGATTAGAGTGGTGCTGGAGATGCACAGCAGGTCAGGCAGCATCCGAGGAGCAGGAAAATCGATGTTTCGGGCAGGAGCCCTTCATCAGGAATGACCTGATTCCTGATGAAGGGCTCCTGCCCGAAACATCGATTTTTCTGCTCGTCGGATGCTGCCTGACCTGCTGTGCATCTCCAGCACCACTCTAATCTAGACATATAGGCTTGGACTTATTTTACAGCCCAACACTGGAGTCCTTAAGCTCATGGTAAAACTCAGTGCAAGGACACTCCTCAGAATCTCTGGTATACTCTTGTCTGGAACTTCCTCTTTAAACTAATAGATTTCCAAAGTAATACCAAGCATAATCTACGTCAACTTATTTTGCCATTGTTTCACTTCGGTAAACAGTAAAATCTCATGCATATGTATCAGTGCTCACACCTATCTTCCAAATGTTCATGTGCTTCCAGAAAACAACTTTAAAGTAGCCCACGGTCATCTTAACAAGATATTGCACCAAAGTAAATGAGCAAACATGATTGCAGAATCGCATTCCCAGCATCGATTAAATCTTGACACAAGATGATAAATCTCAAAATGGTTTCAGCTACTATGAAGGTGTGTGCATTCCAACAAAGACAAAACAAAAATAATGCCATGCTTAAAGTGTTTTAGGTATTTATTTATCTCTCAAAACATTTCTTCCCCAGTAAATGCCCTTAAATTTGATGAGTCTGCTACTGTTGCAGGCAGCACTTTCCATGCCCTTACTATTCTTTGAGTAAATAAACTACCCCTGATATCTGTCCTATATCTATCACCCCTCAATTTAAAACTATGTCCCCTTGTGCTAGCCATTACTATCTGAGGAAAAAGGCTCTCACTGTCCACTCTGCTTAATTATCACCCCCTCTCATTATTTTATATGTCTCACTAAAGTCACCTCTTAACATTCTTTGTTCGAACGAAAACAGCCTCATATCCCTCAACCTTTCCTCAGACGACCTTCCCTCCATACCAGGCAACATCCCAGTAAATCTCCTACTACTTTTTGTCATTTATATAAATGATTTGGGTATGAACATAGGAGGCATAGTTAGTAAGTTTGCAGATGATACCAAAATTGAAAGTGTAGTGGACAGCGAAGACGGTTACCTCAGATTACTATGGGATCTTGATCAGTTTGGCCAATGGGCTGAGGAGTGGAAGGTCGAGTTTACTTTAGATAAATGCGAGGTGCTGCATTTTGGGAAAGCAAATCTTAGCAGGACTTATACACTTAATGGTGAGGTCCTTGGGGATGTTGCTGAGCAAAGCGACCTCGGAGTGCATGTTCATATAGCTCCTTGAACATGGAGTCGCAGTTAGATAAGATAGTGAAGAAGGTGTTTGGTATGCTTTTCTTTATTGATCAGAGCATTGAATATAGGAGTTGGGAGGTCATGTTGCGGCTGTACAGGAAGTTGGTTTGGCCACTTTTGGAATGTTGTGTGCAATTCTGGTCTCCTTCCTATCGGAAAGATGTTGTGAAGCTTGAAAAGGTTCAGAAAGGATTTACAAGGATGTTGCCAGAGTTGGAGGATTTGAGCTATAGGGAGATAGATTCGGGATCAGTTCCTGAGGATTGGAGGGTGGCTAATGTTATACCACTTTTTAATAAAGGTGGGAGAGAGAAAGCAGGAAATTATAGACCAGTTGGTCTGACCTCAGTGATGGGAAAGATGCTGGAGTCTATTATAAAGGATGAAATTACGACACATCTGGATAGTAGTAACAGGATAGGTCAGAGTCAGCATGGATTTATGAAGGGGAAATCATGCTTGACTAATCTTCTGGAATTTTTTGAGGATGTAACTCTGAAGATGGACGAGGGAGACACAGTAGATGTAGTGTACCTGGACTTTCAGAAAGCTTTCGATAAAGTCCCACATAGGAGGTTAGTGAGCAAAATTAGGGCGCATGGTATTGGGGGAAAAGTACTAACTTGGATTGAAAGTTGGTTGGCTGATAGGAAACAAAGAGTAGTGATAAACGGCTCCATTTTGGAATGGCAGGCAGTGACCAGTGGGGTACCACAGGGATCAGTGCTGGGACCGCAGCTTTTTGCAATATATGTTAATGATATAGAAGATGGTATTAGTAATAACATTAGCAAATTTGCTGATACTAAGCTGGGTGGCAGGGTGAAATGTGATGAGGATGTTAGGAGATTACAGGGTGACCTGGACAAGTTAGTTGAGTGGTCAGCTGCATGGCAGATGCAGTTTAATGTGGATAAATGTATGGTTATCCACTTTGGTGGCAAGAACAGGAAGGCAGATTACTACCTAAATGGAATCAATTTAGGTAAAGGGGCAGTACAGAGAGATCCGGGTGTTCTTGTACACCAGTCAATGAAGGTAAGCATGCAAGTACAGCAGGTAGTGAAGAAGGCTAATATCATGCTGGCCTTCATAACAAGAGGGATTGAGTATAGAAGCAAAGAGGTTCTTCTGCAGCTGTACAGGGCCCTGGTGAGACCACACCTGGAGTACTGTGCGCAGTTCTGATCTCCAAATTTGAGAAAAGACATTCTGGCTATTGAGGGAGTGCAGCATAGGTTCACGAGGTCAATTCCTGGAATGGCGGGATTACCTTACACTGAAAGACTGGAGCGACTGGGCTTGTATACCCTTGCGTTTAGAAAACTGAGAGGGGATCTGATTGAGACGTATAAGATTATTAAAGGATTGGACACTCTGGAGGCAGGAAACATGTTTCTGCTGATGCGTGAGTGCCGAACCAGAGGACACAGCTTAAAAATACGGGGTAGACCATTTAGGACAGAGATGAGGAGAAACTTCTTCACCCAGAGAGTGGTGGGTGTATGGAATGCTCTGCCCCAGAGGGCAGTGAAAGCCCAGTCTCTGGATTCATTTAAGAAAGAGTTGGATAGAGCTCTCAAAGAATGGGGAATCAAGGGTTATGGAGATAAGGCAGGAACAGGATACTGATTAAGGATGATCAGCCATGATCATATTGAATGATGGTGCAGGCTCGAAGGGCAGAATGGTCTACTCCTGCACCTATTGTCTATTGTCTATTGTCTATTGAGATGCTAAATAGGCTGGGGCTATTTTCCCTGGAGCATTGGAGGCTAAGGGGTTACCTTACAAAGGTTTATAAAATCATGAGGGGCATGGATAGGATAAACAGACAAAGTCTTTTCCCTGGGTTGGTTGAGTAAAGAACTAAAGGGCATAGGTCTAGGGTGAGAAGAGAAAGATATAAAAGGGACTTAAGGGGCAACCTTTTCATGCAGAGGGTGGTCGTGTATGGAATGAACTGCCAAAAGACGTGGTGGAGACTGGTACAAAAGGCATCTGGATGGGTATATGAATAGGAAGGATTTAGAGGGATATGTACCAAGTGCTGGCAAATAGGACTAGATTAGGTTAGGATATCCAGTCGGCATGGATGATTTGCACCAAAGGATCTGTTTCCGTGCTGTACATCTCTGTGACTCTCTAACCCTAAGATTGAAGAGTGAATTGATTGAAGTGTATATGGTCCTGAATACTCTTTGACAAGATGGATGTGGAAAGTATGCTTCTTATAAGTCTGTCAAGAACTGTCTATTTTGAAATTAGGAGTTGTCTTTTTAGGACAGAGATGAGGAGAATTTTGTTTTTATCTCAGAGGGTTGTGTGACTTTGGAACCATATCTCAGAAGAAAGAAGAGGCCAGTTCATTCAATAGTTTTCAACAGTGGCAGATGAATTCTTGTTAGGCAAGGGAGTCAAAGGTCATTGGGACAGGGAGATGGAAACCTGTAATTTGAAATACAAGAAGAATTGCCATAATCATGTTGAAAAGTGATGGAGGAAGTTCAAAGGGCTAAATAGTTTACTTCTGCTCTTATTTTGTATGTTTGTATGTTCACAACTTCAAGTGGCTGAGATCAGTTGAAGTTTGAGGGATCTCGGTAGGAAGAAATTAGACAAAGGAAGGGAAAATGGACAGCTTAGCACTGCTGCCTCACAGTGCCAGAGACCTGGGTTCAATTCCCGCCTCAGGCAACTGTCTGTGTGGAGTTTGTACATTCTCCCCGTGTCTGTGTGGGTTTCCTCCGGGTGCTCAAGTTTCCTCCCACAATCCAAAGATGTGCAGGTCAGGTGAATTGGCCATGCTAAATTGTCCATAGCGTTAGGTAAAGGGGTAAATGTAGGGGAATGGGTCTGGGTGGTTTGCTCTTTGGAGGGTCAGTGTGAACTTGTTGGGCTGAAGGGCCTGTTTCCAACCTGTAAGTAATCTAATCTATGATAGCATAAACTTTAATGGGGCTAGATTATATAAGGAAGAGGGTGTACAGCTCACCGCCCTGGAAGAAGTGTTGACCTTGAATGGCCTGGCATGCTGCAGAACATGCTGAAGGCAGCATAACGTGGCTGAGGGTGAAACTCCTGGTCCTCATTGGCAGGAACTCCTACACAAGATGCCAGACAATGTGATGGGCTGATTGCACTCACAATGCCAACACGATGAATAGCAATGGCAACTAGATGATTTGAGTCCTGTGTACGTAGGATAGAAAGAGATAGGGCACACATGGGAGGGGTGCAACGGGTGAATATTGGAGACCAGACAGAGATGAACTCGGGGGTGTGATTATCTTGGGGAAGGGGCTTGCCCTTTTCTTTCTACCTCATCATTAAATCAGTTTTTCGAACACTCTTTGCATTTTAAAGGAACAGAGATAGATTGAGACCCTCAAATGTCAATAACTTAGACAGTTCAAGAGCTATCTTTACCTAAATGAGTTCTGCCTTGTGAGTGCCAGACCAACCCAATCCCTGTGTCCCATCTAATGGGGAATGGGCCAAGAACGGGATAGATTGGCTATCCAGCATATTGTGTTCCCCCACTCCTGCAAAAAATTGCTTAGGGTGAGGAAGGAGGCATTAAATTCAGCCCATTGTCTCCTTCAGTTTTCACATGGATGAAAGGTCAAGTCAACTACAGCATTTCCTCCAGGAATACCACCCAAAATTAAGTATCAAGGTGTTGTTTTAACCCTCTAGTGTGACCAAACATTTCAGTTTGACCAGGTGGTCATGGATTTTCAGAACCAGTGTTCAGGTGTGAGTGACAGTTTTCTCAAGTTAGGTGGTTACATTTGACCAGCACAGACGTGATGGGCTGATGGGCCTTCTTCTATGCTGTAGGTCCCTTGAACTCAAAACCTTGAAATGCTTTCAGCTTCCCCATCTATTCTGCAGGAGTGGAAGAAGTTTGGATTAAATTTAGGTTTACGCACTATTTGCTTATTTTAACGTATCGTTGGCACAGTCCACATGCTGCTTTGCCATGCAGCATGATTTTACATTTCTGGAAAACATGAGGAAAATAATTCTGGGTGTGGTGGGCACACAATGGGGGTGGCAGGAAAACATGCGGCATTTATCTGAGTTGTTTATATCCACAAAGTGTAGCTTCCTTGGGATTTGGCAGGAAATCAACTTAGAAAGGAACAAGACCTAACAATTTCTGTCACTTCATTTGTTCTCAACAGTAGAGGAATAGAATCATAGAGATGTACATCATGGAAACAGACCCTTTGGTCCAACTCGTCCATGCTGACCAGTTATCCTAACCTAATCTAGTCCCATTTACTAATATCCCTCTATACCCTCCCTTTTAATATACCCATGCAGATGCCTTTTAAATGTTGTAATTGTACAAGCCTTCACCACTTCCTCATTCCATACCCACGTCAGCCTCTGTGTGAAAACATTGCCCCTTAGGTCCCTTTTAAATCTTACCCCTCTCACCCTAAACCTATGTGCTCTAGTTCTGGACTCCCCCAAACCTGGGAAAAGACTTTGTCTATTTATCCTATCCAGGCCCCTCATGATTAGAATGACAAACGCAAATAAGGTGCTGTACCTGAGGAGCTGCAAAGGACAGTCATAGAGTCATACAGCACAGAAACAGGCAGTTCAGCCCAATATGTTTGTGCTGGCCAAACCTTTCAATCTGATCTAGTCCCATTTGCCAGCATTTGGCCCATATCCCTCTACAGCCTTCATATTCATACACCCATCCACATGTAATTATACCCACTTCTACACTTCCTCTGGCTACTCATTCCGTATGCTCTCCAGCCTCTGTGTGAAAAAGTTACCCCTCAGATCCTTTCTAAATCTTTCCCGTCTCACCTTAAACCTATATCCTCTAGCTTTGAACTCCCCCACCCTAGGAAAGAGACCTTGGTTAGTGAGAGAATCTTACTACAGGCAGTCCCGGTCTTTCGTAGATCTCGTCATCCTAGTTACTGATCAAGATTTACACATTCCACATTGATGTACTTTATTACATTTTCTTCCAAAAGTGGTAAATAAACCTATTATAGTACACTCAAATGAAAGTATACTGTAACCATGACACTAATAAATGAATTAAGATTATTTAATTGGGAACAGCCAGTGTGATTTCAACAGTCTCAATTTCTCAGCTTCACTCATTAACTCTAACTCATGTCCCCTGAACTTGCAATACTACATTCTCAAACTGTTACATTGCCATTAATCCTGCCATGATCTGGAATGGTGTAAGAGTTTGGAGGTTAAATGACCGACTCCAGTTCCACGTTCATGACTATTGTGAAATCTGTGGAATTTGCACAGTAAATTTGTGTTTTTGACTGTCTCTTCATTTTCTTTCCCAGGAATTGCCTCTTGTAGTTAACAGCTGGCTTGCAACAGAGGGTTGCTATTTATATCAAGTGTCAGTTTAGCTAGATAAGCAGCATTCCCATCGGTACTTTGGCCAATTAAGTTAAGTGATACTTTTAGTGCAGCCAAGTCTTTGCGACATACTTGGTTACACTTTCTCCCAAACGTGCTAAAAAAAAGAGCAAGTCTCTTGGCACCCATTTAGAGAACAACTGTTAGAGGAATTTCAGTACTTCATGAGTTAATAGAATTGATCAGGAGGCAGATTTGAAAGCAAATGTATCATCCCTCTATCTAAACCCAAATTATTTTGAATAATGTCACCTAGTAACAATTACTTCCAAACTTATTACCTATCCTTGTTGAAATTAATTAGTGTGTGTAGGGTCTGCCGATTTCAAGTCAACATAGTTGAACAATTCCCTCCCCACACACCATAAAATTTAGAATCAATTAGTAGACAAAGGCCAACAACACAACAGAGATTTGAAGAAAAGTACATCTTACTGGCCCATTCATTGTACCTTAAAACAACAGGCTGAAAGCTACTGGGCACTGGCCCTGAGCGAACAAGCAGGCTTAGAATGTCAAAGCTGTTTTCTTTTGACAATACATCACCAGTACATGGGGCTTCTCATGACAGCTTGTTTACCAGGAAACCAGACTGTCCAAATGCAAAGAAGGCCAGGCTAGCTTTTTAAAACTGAGTGCTATTAACAGCCTGAATGCAACCAATTTTATAAAAATCACAGGACCGTGTCTGTTAAACACTCTTAGCCATTAAAAGCTACAATGGAACTTAATTCAGTTTGCTTTTAGTCAATCCATTTGAAAGCATGTTGATGGTGTAGAATTGCTTCCAATAGAAGTACAGAGGAACCTTGATTATCCGAATTCAGGTTTATCCGAAGAGGATCTCAAGGTCCCGATAGAAACATTACATCAAAGAGATGTTACCACCACTGATGGTGTCTTTTGTTTACAGTGATTAAAAGTGAATTTGGCTTGCTAAACCTCTGCCAAGAACAGTCCAGGACCGTTCTGGCGCCCAGTCTCCAAATGCCTGACCTCCCTCTCTCTCTTCCACCTCCCCCACCAACACTTTCCCTGGAGTTCTACACAGGGGTGTAATCTAAACCCTCCTTCCCCAGGTAAACTCTCCAACTTGAACCCATACGGGGCAGATTGGGGAACTTGTCAAAGAGGTGTCTGTGTGTGTGTCTGCGTGTGTGTGATTTTCAGAGGCAGTAGCAATCTTGCTCTTGGTGTCCAGTCCAGTCCGGCTGCCATCTCCATTGCAGGTGGAGGGGATGTTGGGCTGGGTGGGGTGAGTGTGGACTGGTGGCTAGGTGCCAGGGTGAACTGGGTTGGAAGGACTGTTGTTCTGAACTTGTTATTTCTTCATTTTCTAATTTATTTCTACAATCTGTAATACTGGACTTTTAGTTTCAATTTTTCAAAATGTTTTTTCAAAAGACCTTGTATTGAAGAAAGTGTATCTAGGTACCTTGTACCTAAGATGGCGCCATAAGTGGCAAGTTGAAACTTTTTGATGCACTCATTTGAGTACATGTGACAATAAAGCTAATTCATTCATTCATTCATCATCCATGCAGTCCTCCTTGGTGAATACCAATGCAAAGTACTAATTAAGGATCTCACCCACTTGCTCTGGCTCCAAACATAAATTCTTTCTTTGTCCT
Source organism: Chiloscyllium plagiosum (assembly GCF_037043375.1). Taxonomy (NCBI): domain Eukaryota; kingdom Metazoa; phylum Chordata; class Chondrichthyes; order Orectolobiformes; family Hemiscylliidae; genus Chiloscyllium; species Chiloscyllium plagiosum. Next base: position 39,900,364 of record NW_028270148.1, read on the forward strand.
TGAGTTGACCTACTCTTTCCCAAGCTACCCTCTTATTCTTAATATATGTATAAACCCTCCTTACCCTACTTGCCAAGGATTGTCCATGGCCCTTTTCATAGAATTTGTACAGTACAGGTAGAGGCTGTTTGGCCCATCGAGTTTGCACTTACTGTCCAAAGAGTATCCTACCCCGAACCACTCCCTCTCCAACCTTATTCCTGTAACTCCGCATTTACCATGGTTAATTCACTTATCCTGCACATCCCTGGACATTATGGAGCAATTTAGCTTGGCCAATCCTTCTAATTCCTTGTTTAAGTTCTTTCCTGCTTCCTTTATATTTCTCAAGGGTCTTGTCTGATTTTGGTTTCTGAAACCTTATATATGCTTCCTTTTGCATTGTGACTAATCGTTCAATATCTATTATCATCCAGGGTTCCCAAATCTTGCCATCCTTATATTTCATCCTCATAGGACCTCTGATCAATTGACCATTTTTAAAAAAAACTCTCATTTCAAATGAGGATTTACCTTCAAACAGCTGCCCCAATCTAATTCTTCCAGTTCCTGTCTAATACTGTTACAATTAGCCTTCCCTCAGTTTAGCAGTTCCATTTGAGGACTAGTCTTATCCTTATCCATAACTATCTTAAAACTTACAGAATTATGATCACTGTTCCCAACATGCTCCCTACTGAAACTTTGATCACATGGCCAGGCTCATTCCCCAACGCAAGGTCTAGTACGGCCCCTTCCCTTCGACTATTGACATCTTGTGTCAAGATGCCCACCTTGATGCATCTAACAAATTCTGCCCATCTACATTCCTGACGCTAGGAGTCCAGGCTTCCTGGTGAAGGGCTTATGCTGGAAACGTCTATTCTTCTTTTCCTCGGATGTGGCCTCACCTGCTGTGCTTTTCCAGTGCCACACTCTTGACTAGAAGTCCAGAACAATATTGGGGAAATTAAAATCAAGAACTATAACAACTCTGTTGTTTTTGCATATTTCTATAATCTGCCAAGATATTTAATCCTTTATCTCCCATTGGCTGTTGGGACGTCTATAGTAAAACCCCTTCATTATGTTTTCACCTTTTTATTCCCGAATTCTACCCACACGACTTCACTTGGTAGGCCGTTCATGATCTCCTCTTAATACAGCTGTGATTAACTCCTAAATCATTAAAGCAACTCTCCCACCCATTTTACATTCCTCTCTATTTCATCTGAACTATCTAAAGATTTAAACCCTGGAGCTGCCAGTCCTGCCCTTCTCTCAACCAATTTTCTATAATGGCTACAACATCGTAGTTTCATGTGCTAATCTAGGCTTTAAGCTCATCTGCCTTACCTGTTATTGTCCTTGCATTAAAATAAGTACACTTCAAACCAACCAGACACACGCTGCTCATTAAACTGGCCCTGCTCGTTCTTCCTATTAGACTTACTTGACTTTTGGCCTCTACCTTCTTGGTGGCTCAGTGGTTAGCACTGCTACCTCACAATGCCAGGACCCGGATTCAATTCCAGTCTCTGGTGACTGTCTGTGTACGTTCTCCCCGTGTCTGCATGGGTTTCCTCCAGGTGCTCCGGTTTCCTCCCCCAGTCCAAAAAATGTGGTTTAGATGAATTGGCCGTGCTAAATTGCCCATACTGTTCAGGGATGTGTAGGTTAGATGCATTAATCAGGGGAAATATAAAGTAATAGGGTATGGGAATGGTTCTGGGTGGGTTACTCTTCTAAGGGTCAGTGTGGACGTTTTGGGCCAATGGCTTGTTTTCACACTGAAGGGCTTCTATGAACTTCTCCTCAATCACTGCAGATATTGACCTACTGCACTGGTTTCCATCCCACTGTAACACTAAGTTAAATCCTTCCAAGTGTCACTAGCAGACGTCCTTGCCAGGATATCGGTGCCTCTTCAGTTTAGGTGCAACATATCCTTCTTGTCCGTCCCTTCTACCTTGGAAGAGAGCCCAATGATCTAGATATCTGAAGCCCTCATTCCTACACTAGCTCTTTAGCCACACATTTAACTATTCTATCTTCCTATTTCTGGTCTCACTAGTACATGGCACAAAGAATAATTCCAAGGTTACATCTCGAGAGATCCTGCTTCTGAACTTTCTTCCTAAATCTCTAACTTCCCTTTGCAGGAGCTCATCTCCCTTCCTACCTGTGATGCTCATACCGATATGGACCAAGACCAATGGTTGCTCACCCTCCTTTTTAACAATATCCTGGGCCTCCTCAAACACATCATTGACCCGGCCACGGGGAGGCAACTCACCATGCTTGAGACTCACTCATGGCCAAGAAACATGTAACTGTTCCCCTGTCTACAGAGTCCGCTATCACTGTTGCTTGTTTATACTTCAACACTCCCTGCTGCACAACCATAACAGTTGTCATGCCACTGATCCGGCTGCTGCAGTAGAGACAAAATGGGCACTTTGTATAGCATAGTCAGACTACATGCATGTATCAGGAGAAAATCAGGACTGCAGATGTTGGAGGTCAGAGTCGAAATATGTGGTGCTGTAAAAGCACAGCAGGTCTGGCAACATAGAGTCATTGAGTCATAGAGATGGACAGCATGGAAACAGACCCTTAGGTCCAACCCGTCCATGCCGACCAGATGTCCCAACACATTCTAGTCCCACCTGCCAGCACCTGGCCCATATCCCTCCAAACCCTTCCTATTCATATACCCATCCAAATGCCTTTTAAATGTTGCAATCGTACTTCCTCTGGCAGCTCATTCCATAAACGTACCACCCTCTGTGTGAAAAAGTTGCCCCTTTTGGTCCCTTTTATATCTTTCCGCTCTCACCCTAAACCTATGCCCTCTAGTTCTGGACTCTCTGACCCCAGGGAAAAGACTTTGTCTATTTATCCTATCCATGCCCCTCATAATTTTATAAACCTCTATGAGGTCACCCCTCAACCTCCGCCACTCCAGGGAAAACAGCCCCAGCCTGTTCAGCCTCTCCCCATAGCTCAAATCCTCCAACCCTGGCAACATCCTTGTAAATCTTTTCTGAACACTTTCAAGTTTCACAACATCTTTCCAATAGGAAGGAGACCAGAATTGCATGCAATATTCCAACAGTGGCCTGACTAATGTCCTGTACAGCCGCAACATGACGTCCCAACTCTTGTAGTCAATACTCTGACCAATAAAAGAAAGCATACCAATTGTCTTCTTCACTATCCTATCTACCTCCAACTCCTCTTTCAAGGAGCTATGAACCTGCACTCCAAGGTCTCTTTGTTCAGCAACACTCTCTAGGACCTTACCATTAAGTGTATAAGTCCTGCTAAGATTTGCTTTCCCAAAATGCAGCACCTCGCATTTATCTGAATTAAACTCCATCTGCCACTTCTTGGCTAATTGGCCCATCTGAACAAGATCCTGTTGTAATCTGAGGTAAATTTCTTCACTGTCCACTACACCTCCAATTCATCCAAATCATTTATGTAAATGACAAAACGTAGAGGACCTAGCACTGATCCTTGTGGTACTGCATTGCTTACAGGCCTCCAGTCTGAAAAACAACCCACCATCACCTCCCTCTGTCTTCTACCTTTGAGCCAGTTCTGTATCCAAATGGTTAGTTCTCCCTATATTTTGTGAGATCTAACCTTGCTAGCAGTCTCCCATGGGGAACATTGTGGAATGCCTTACTGAAGTCGATATAGATTACATCTACCACTCTGCCCTCATCAATCCTCTTTGTTACTTCAAAAACTCAATCAAGTTTGTGAGACATGATTTCCCATGCACAAAGCCATGTTGACTATCCCTAATCAGTCTTTGCCTTTCCAAATATATTCTTAGATTCCCCTACAGTGTAGAAACAGGCCTTTCAGCCCATCAAGTCCGAAGAGCAACCCACCCAGATCCATTCCCTTACATTTACCCCTGCACCTAACATTACGGGCAATTTAGCATGGTTAATTCACCTATCCTGCACATCTTTGGATTGTGGGAGGAAATCGGAGCACCCAGAGGAAACCCACGCAGACACAGGGAGAATGTGCAAACTCCACACAGACAGCTGCCCGAGGTGGGAAATGAACCGGGTCCCTGGTGCTGTGAGGCAGCAGTGCTAACCACTGTGCCACTGTGCTGCCAGTGTACATTCTGTCCCTCAGGATTCCCTCCAACAACTTGCCCATCACCGACATCAGGCTCACTGGTCTATAGTTTCCTGGCTTGTCCTTACCACCCTTCTTAAACTGTGGCACCACATTCTGGATTAGTGGTGCTGGAAGAGCACAGCAGTTCAGGCAGCATCCAAGGAACAGCGAAATCGACGTTTCGGTTACCCCGTGGCACCACATTAGACAACGCCAGTCTTCCGACACCTCACCTGTGACTATCAATGATACAAGTATCTCAGCAAGAGGCTCAGCAATCATTTCTCGAGCTTCCCACAGAGTTCTAGGGTACACCTGATGAGGTCCTGGGGATTTATCCACCTTTAACCATTTCAAGACAGCCAGCACTTCCTCCTCTGTAATATGGACATTTTGCTAGGTGTCACCATCTATTTCCCTACAGTCTATATCTTCCATATCCTTTTCCGCAGTAAATACTGATGCAAAATATTCATTTAGTATCACCCCCATTTTCTGTGACACCACACAAAGGCCGCCTTGCTGAACTTTGAGGGGCCCTATTCTCTCCCTAGTTACCCTTTTGTCCTTAATATATTTGTAAAAACCCTTTGGATTCTCCTTAATTCTATTTGCCAATGCTATCTCATGTCCCCTTTTTGCCCTCCTGATTTCTCTCTTAAGTATACTCCTACTTCCTTTATACTCTTCTAAGGACTCACTCGATCTATCCTGTCTATACCTGACATATGATTCCTTCTTTTTCTTAACCAAATCCTCAATTTCTTTAGTCATCCAGCATTCCCTATACCTACCAGCCTTCCCTTTCACCCTGACAGGAATATACTTTCTCTGGATTCTTGTTATCTCATTTCTGAAGGCTTCCCATTTTCCAGCTATCCCTTTACATCTGCCTCCAATCAACTTTCGAAAATTATTGCCTAATACTGTCAAAATTGGCCTTTCTCCAATTTAGAACTTCAACTTTTAGATCTGGGCTATCCTTTTCCCATCACGATTTTAAAACAAATAGAATTATGGTCGCTGGCCCCAAATTACTTCCCCACTGACACCTCAGTCACCTGCCCTGCCTTATTTCCCAAGCGTAGATCAAGTTTTGCACCTTCTCTAGTAGGTACATCCACATACAGAATCAGAAAATTGTCTTGTACGCACTTAAGAAATTCATCTCCATCTAAACCTTGAACACTATGGCAGTCCCAGTCGATGTTTGGAAAGTTAAAATCCCCGACCATAACTACCCTATTATTCTTACAGAAAGCTGAGATCTCCTTACAAGTTTGCTTCTCAATTTCCCTCAGACTATTAGGGGGTCTATAATACAATCCCAATAAGGTGATCATCCCTTTCTTATTTCTCAGTTTCACCCAAATCACTTCCCTGGATGTATTTCCGGGAATATCCTCCCTCAGCACAGCTGTAATGCTATCCCTTTTCAAAAATGCCACTCCCCCTCCTCTCTTGCCTCCCTTTCTATCCTTCCTGTAGCATTTGTATCCTGGAACATTAAGATGCCAATCCTGCCCACCCTGAGTCATGTTTCTGTAATTGCTATGATATCCCAGTCCCATGTTCCTAACCATGCCCTGAGTTCATCTGCCTTCCCTCTTAGGCCCCTTGAATTTATTAGTCCTACCTTGTCCCTGCCTGCCCTTCTGTTCTCAGCTGTACCCGTCTCAGATTGATCTCTTTCCTCACTATCTCCCTGGGTTCCCCACCGCCCCCCTCTGCCCACCCCCCACCACCTTACTAGTTTAAATCCTCCCAAGCAGTTCTAGCAGATTTCCCTGAATCTGAGACTTGCCCCCCTTTCTATAACTGCCGTCCATCACATACTGTTACTGTTGCAAATTCCTCATTGCTTCTATCTGTCTCTCCAACCAATCCACTCGATCTGATAAGATTCACATCTAACAGCATTTACGTCAGATATAATCCGCAGTAACCCTTAAACTCTCTTTAAACTCCCATATCTGACAATAAGTACATATCACTGCAAAGGCCATTTTTGCTCCTTCACAATCTGCAGACCCAGAAAATAACACCATCTCATTCCTCTACAAAACACTGTCCCAGGTTAAATTAATAGTTATGGCTTATATTTTAAGATTAGTCAAGAGACGTATCTCCAAAAACATATAATCAAGAAAGAACCCACTCTACTCACTACTGCAGCCTTTCTATTGGACACACTTCAAACAGCGATGAATTTACCTGATTCTGTGCTGTGAACTTCCCCCAAATAGGTTCCTCCAAGATTAGTTGTGAATTTCACTGTTTGTTAATTTTCCCAGACGCACTCCGATATCCAGCAACACATGAATTCAAAAACAGCAAAGGCAGTAACTGTGCAGGTTCACTCTCTCTTTCTCTCTCCTGCACTGTCCTCACCATGTGCTTCCTTTGTCTGCTCTTCTCCCTTTTAAAACTGCTGTTGTTTTGACTTTTTTTTCCCAAAGTTCCAAAACAATGCAACAGCATATAAAACAGTAATTGCTGCTCCTGGAATTCGAGGAAATCACCTCAAGCACCTAAAATACCTCAAAAAAAACTTCAAGTTTTATATCTGGTCTATCCTTTTCCATCACTATTTTAAAACAAATAGAATTGTTGTTGCTGGCCCCAAAGTGTTTCTCCACTGACACCTCAGTCACCTGCCCTGCCTTATTTCCCAAGAGTAGGTCAAGTTTTGCATCTTCTCTGGTAGGTACATCCACATACTGAATCAGAAAATTGTCTTGTACGCACTTAACAAATTCCTCTCTATCTAAACCCTTAACGCTATGGCAGTCCCAGTCTATGTATCTGGGAAGCAGGAGAGTTGACCTTTTGGGCATATGCCCTTCATCAGGAATGTGGGGGGAAAGAAGCTGAGAGATGAATAGAAAGGTTGAAGTGGCGGTGGGAGAAATGTAGCTGAGAAAGTGATGGGTAGATGGAGGTGGGAATTAATGACGATAGGTCAGTGGGGAGGGTGAAGTTGACAGGTATGAAAGAAGATGGACAGCTAAGACATGTCTTGAAGGTGGTGCCGAGTTGGAGGGTTGGATCTAGGATGAGGTGGGGGCAGGGGAGATTTGGAAACAGGTGAAGTTGACGTTGATGCCATGTGGTTGGAGGGTCCCAAAGCAGAAGACAAGGTGCTCTTCCTGCAGTCATCGGGTGGCTTGGATTTGGCAGTGGATGAGGCCCAGGACTGGCATGTCCTTGGAGGAATGGTAGGGGAGTTGAAGTGGTCAGCCACAGAGTGGTGGGGTTGTTTGGTGCGTGTGTCCCCGAGATGTTCCCTGAAACACTCCGCGAACTGGCGTCCTGACCTCCAATTTAGAGGAGAGCATATCGCGAGCAACGGACATAGTACATGAGATGTTTCCATGTGCAGGACAATCTGTGTCGGATGTGAAAAGATATTGTGGGGCCTTGGGCAGAGGTGAGGTGGGAGGCTCAGGTTTTACACCTCTTGTGACAGCAAGAGAAGGTGCCGGTGTGGAGGGTGGGTTGGTGGGGGGCATGGACCTAACAAAGACCCTTCAACCACGCAACATCAAAACCAACCACTAGTTTCCAAATCTCCCCTCCCACCACCTCATCCCTGATCCAATCCTCCAACTCAGCACCACCCCCTTGAACTATCCCACTTGTGTGTATATTCCTTCCTACCTATTCGCTCCACTCCCCCTACCAACCTATCACAATCACCTCCCATCTGCATCTACCTATCACCTTCCTAACTACCTTCCCCCACCCACCTCCACCCTCCTATTTATCTCTCAGCCCCCTTCCTTCGCCACATTCCTGATTAAGGGCTTATGCTGGAAACGTCAACTCTCCTGCTCGTCGGATGCTGCCTGACCTGCTTTTCCAGCGCCACACTTTTTCACTTTATCCAAGTATCAGTTTTCTGTCCATGTGTACAGAGGATATTGCCTGCAGTCACTCTGTAATGATGTGGAGGAGCTGGTGTTGGAGTCGGGTGGATAAAGTTAAAAATCACACAACACCATCTTATTGTCCAACAGGTTTATTTGGAAGCACTAGCTTTCAGAGTGCTGCTCCTTCATCAGGATGCTAGTGGGGCAGCATCATAAAACACAGAATTTGTAGCAAAAGAATTATGTGCCTGATGAAGGAGCAGTGCTCTGAAAGCTCGTGCTTCCAAATAAACCTGTTGGACTACAACCTGATGTTGTGTGATTTTTTACTTTTTTCACTCTGTAATAACACTGTTTTGGCTGTAATTGCTGCTTGCCATCAGTAATTCTATATACAGGAGTAGGTTTTCACCTCGTTGTCCAGCTGTAAAACTGGCATTGAAGATATGGTGGCAAGTTGTCGATGATGTTGAGAAGAAAGACTGAGACAGAGCGCCAAGACAAGGAGATGCTAATGAACAATTCTAAAATTCAATTGCAGACTATCCATTTAGATTCTCATTTTACCAAACAAAGAATTTTCTCCTTTGTGTTCAAAGCAATGTAGGGCACTAATTCTCCTGTAAATTAATGGCATTTCCTTGCAATACATGCAAACTATACCATCTGATATAATAGTAGAGCTTTGCAGCAAGATGAGCAGATATCATTAAAACAAAGAAGGGCTGTTTTCCCACAACTATCTGCACCTTTAAATGTCTATGAGTCTCTATTGTCCTGGATTACACCCATTGAAAAGAAGTGTGAATTCCTTTTGTTCTCCTTCTAACAGTAAAAAGAAGAGATTTAGGAAGTGCTATTGTCAGGTAATGTTATCCTGAACAGCTTTTGTGCTTTACAAATACAGTTTTCATTGTACTTTAAAGAATTTATACTGTTGTTTCAAGTCAATGATACATTTTGGGATTTAAAACATTAATGAAATGCTCAAACTCTTATCTTTATTGTGCTTCACATCATCTGAGATAGTTTTATTAGCTTTTTTCCATACCACTTCCTGTGTCAAAAAGGTTTAGTTCTGTAAGCTTTAATTACCTTCCCATTATTTTGACCAAATGGCCAACATTGACTTGACACTGAGTGTCCATTATCTAAACAGCCAGGCGACAGGTCACACCTACTCTAAGCCTTATTCACTTTAGGCATTTACAGTAGGTATCAATGGCTGGACATGGGACATGAATCTTCACCCATTTTGCCTCAGGAAGATTGCGGGAATTTGACCATTGTACTGGAAAGGATCAGATCACTCACCAGAGTGAATGCCAGATCACCAGATCTTTCCTGAATATTGGAATGGAAATTTTCATGGGACATCAGTTCAATATTTGCTCCCAAAGACAATAATTCCAATAGTGCAGTACCCCCTCCGGACCACACTGGAGTGTCAATATTGATTTATCATATGCTGAAGCCCTGGAGTGTTGACTTGAACCCAAATCTTGTAGCTCACAGGTGGGAGTGCTATTATCAGAGCCCCAGCTGACTGTACTACTTTTATTGTTGCAGTACTATGGCAGAGTCGTGATTTGGAGGAGCCGGTGTTGGACTGGGGTGGACAAAGTTAAAAATCCACACAACACCAGATGAGAGTTCAACAGGTTTATTTGGAAGCACTAGCTTTCGAGTGCTGCTCCTTCATCAGGTGGGTGTGGAGCAGAATCATAGGATCTATGTTTTGTGTTTCTGCTCCACAACCACCTGATGAAGAAGCTTCATTAGCTAGTGATTGCAAATAAATCTGCTGGAATCTAACCTGGCGTTGTGTGATTTTTAACTATGGCAGAGTCTGATAGATTGTCCAACTCTTGTCCCCACTGCAGCAATGTGTACTCTGATCGACTTAATGAGGGTCATTGACCTGAAACATTAACTCTTTCTGTCTCCGTGCAGATACTGTCTGACATGCTGAGAACTCCATCTTTTTCTCTTTCTATATTTCTATTTATATAACAAGAACTGCCTTACATAATGTCTTGAGGTAAATCTTTACAGGATCCTTTTCTAAGCCACATAAGGAGATAACTGGACATGCAATGTGACAAATTTTAAAGAATAGTTTCTAGAGGTAGAGAGATAGAAATGTGTTGGGATGAGAAGAAGGGAATTTCAGAAATTAAGGCCTGGGCAACTGAAAGGTAATAGTGCAAGGAGTAAGACGCTAATTTTAGAGAAATATAGAGCTCTTGTGGTCGAAACTTTGCACTTTGGAGAATTTAAGAAAACTCAATTTCAACAGTGGCCATGGAGAGGAAAAAAACCTGCAACAGTACCACTAGGACCATGCAGTGATAGGATCACTCGGCGATAGGACTGCTGCTTTTCATAATATGGTTTCACATTGGACGTACAGGGCACAATTTCAAAATGTGCAGATGATGCACATGTAAAATCATAGTGCAGTGAGAGGGCATACCCATACATTTCAAAAGGAGATAGAAGATTGATGGAACAAGTAGACAAGTTGTTAATGGAATTTAATACAGGGAAGTGTAACATGATTCATCTTGGAAGGAAGAAAGAGAAGACTCAATGTAGCCTAGAGAAGACAACATGAGAAAGGATGTAGGACCAGAGAGATCTGGAGTTTAAAATTGTTGATTTGCCAGACTACGCTGAACAAATGGGTGGCACGGTGGCACAGTGGTTAGCACTGCTGCCTCACAGCGCCAGAGACCCGGGTTCAATTCCCGCCTCAGGCGACTCTCTGTGTGGAGTTTGCACATTCTCCCCGTGTCTGCGTGGGTTTCCTCCGGGTGCTCCGGTTTCCTCCCACAATCCAAAAATGTGCAGGTTAGGTGAATTGACCATGCTAAATTGTCCGTAGTGTTAGGTGTTAGAGGTTAGGGGTAAGTGTAGGAGTATGGGTCTGGGTGGTATACGCTTCGGCGGATCGGTGTGGACTTGTTGGGCCGAAGGGTCTGTTTCCACACTGTAAGTAATCTAATCTAATCTAAAAATGCTTGAATGGATAAAGTGTAGAATTGGAAAAAGCACAGTGGGTCAAATAGCATCAATGGAGAAGGGGAGTTGACTTTTCAGGTTGGAACCTTTTGTCAGGAGTTGAAAAAGCATATCAGATCCTGGTGTTTACAACACAATAAAAGTAACTTTATAAAAACATGTTTGGTCACAAAAGGATTGCGGGAGCCCACTTGCACACTGCACTTTATGAAGGATTGAAAACCTTAGAGAGGGTTCAGAAAAAGTATATGAGAGTGACTCCAGGGATGAGGGACTTCAGTTATGTTGATACTTCGGAGAAGATAGGGCTGTTCTTCTTAGGGGAGAAGAGAGGTTGAGAAGAGATTTGTTAGGGCATTCAGAATTATGAGGTATTTACAGAGCAGAGAAGGAGAAACTGTTTCCATTGACCAATGGTTTGAGAACTGTGGTGGCAGATTTAAGATGATTTCCAAAAGGTCTAAAGATACCTGGAAGAAATGTTATTTTACATAGCAAGTGATTATGATCTGGAATGGACTACTGTGATGGAGACTCCAATCAAGGATCATCAAAGGAAATTAGAGAAGCACTCTCTGGGAAAATACTTGCAGATAGAGGGATGAGATAGGGGAGTAGGGATAGCTGGATCATGCTTGCATAGCTTCAGCATGACCTTGAGCAGCCTAATGGCCTCCTTCTGTGCTGTAACCATTCCATGTTTCTATGTTTGGTGAGGGGGTTGGGTTTAATGGTTTCACTCCTCGGTTTGTGTTGAGTTACCTTGTGTTAGCTTTAACAATGCTGATGTAACCTTGAGGTAAGGAGGATAAACAATTGGCAAGAGTTACCAATCATGGGTTACCACCCAGTGAGTGAAAGGATATGATGCTGAGAGAGGGCAAAATCAAGTTCAGCTGTTTTCATTCCTATGATTAAATAACCTGTGACAGCCATTACTCGGATTTGTTGGGTAAGGTAACAGAGAACTTTCAGCACTTCCTGTTGGAGTGGAAGAAAAATGGTGAGTGCAAAAAGTAAAGCTTGCACATTTCAGATGTAACACTACATATAGTAATAATAATTTATGTTGCACAAACTATGGCAATGTCATACTATACCATACTCCTGGTCTTTCATTGAAATAGCTTTTCTTTGTATGTTGGTTCAGGCAGTGATTAACAGTATTCATTTAGTGACAGAAACAGGAAGATTTCTTAATGTATTAGGCAAAAAGAAATGCAAAATGAGGAAATTTTCTTTTAACATGTCAAGTTGTAATGAGATAGAATGCATAGTCTGAAAGGATGGTTAAATCGATTCAATAATAACTTTGTCAAGTTAGTTGGTTGTATATACATGTAGAGGAAAGATTTACCGGGTAAAGGTTCAAGGAAAGAGTAGGAAACAGTGCAACTTGTACAGCTCTATCAAAAAGCAAGAAGACACGATGGGCCGAATGACCTCTTTCATTCCTGTATTATTCTCTGGTTACATTTTCACTCACATCCAGAAAATGTGATAAATACAAAATGCTGTGAATGCTCGAGTTTTGAAATCCAATGAGTCATTGGACTTGAAATGTCAGCTCTGTTTTCCTCTTCACAGATGCTGCCAGACCTCCTAATTTTCTCCAGTGCTTTCTGTTTTTATTCTACAATCTGGTATCACCAAAATCAGATTCACCAATCAGGGCATGGGCATAAAATTGTGGGCTGATTCCACTGCTTCCTCCAGCTAACTGTTAAAGCTGCACATTAGCACAGTTTCTCTGAATACTGAGCAGACCCAAAAAACAGTTTTTCAACATGCATGGCAGTGGATGCATATCATTAATCAAAACAGATTATTTTCTTTAATAATTCAATATTATCCTGTACTATTTCTTAAGATATAATTCTACTATAAAATTGGACTCTCTTTAACAGCAAAAAAATAAGTTTTTGATGCTCAATCACATGAGGTGATTTGATGCTATTGCATTTTATTAAATCCTAAAATGCTGAAGTTGATCTGCAGCGGACATGTGGCTGGATGAACTTTAGCGTGTCCTTCATGATGTGTGCTTTGTACGTGAGGCAGCTCTTGGCTGCTTGGGGTCAGCCAACAGAAAGCACACAGATTTAAGCTGTGAATTTGGCACAGTACTGCACTTAGGAAGCTGTCTATCTACAGTGTGTTTACTTTTTTTGACGGGTGAGACTGATTAACCAGTACAAAATCAATATGACAGAGGAAAAAAAACTCACATATAGAGTGCTGTGAAATTTTTTCCCTTCGTTTTTTCTCCTGCACTATATTCCAGTTGTCTACTGGCAGGGAATAGCTGACTTATTAACTGAAGGTCCTTTTATAGGGCGGAAGGAAAGAGGTGATATTTTACAGATCTAATAAAACTTATTTGTCAATCTAGCTTTAAAGAGACCGTCTATAGCTTTCAGAAAAAAAAACAACTGGCAGGTTACATATTCCAGAATGATCTCACTCTGAAAGACACAAGGTTAGCTGTGTTGTTTTTAATCAGAGTAAACTGTTTTTTAACAAAAATTGCAAAGTTAATTTTTAACCTCCCATTTGTTGTGATAAAATGATTTTATGTGGAATATTTTCAATCAACTGTAAATTAATCATGGCAGAAATGCATTGCAACTCTGAGAATATTTTCTGGTTGGCACATATCCATAATGTTAGAAATGTCAGGCAAAGCATTTTTGCCAATGATTAACGCTGATCAAACAATTTTATAGACTTATGAAAATCCCCCTTGAACAGTGCTAATAATGGTTAAAGTTAACTTTGTTGAAGTTTCAGATTATTGGATTAGTGAGTAAAAATATGTATTGAGCAGTTCTACTTTAGCACATGACTGTGGACTAAATATAGATTATCTTCATCTCACACCTCCCCCTCCCCCTCCCCTTCCAAACCATGTATATTGACTACAATGGGACTACTTTTAGGGTTTTAAGTTTGTTAGGACTTTTTATCTGTTTGTTGTTCACCTTCAACTATTTACTCTCATCTCCCAAAGGCACTATTGCTTGTTGTGGTGGTTCCACATCAAAATCACTCCAGCAACACAAAGAAAACAAAACTGCTGTGGGTCCTATTCATGGGACTCACAAAGTGATCTTTTGGGAAAAGTGAACATGTGTGGATATAGTTTGGGGTCACGATTTGAGTGAATCAATCCACTACAAGGAATATATTACCAAGTCTCACCATCACAGCTTTTGTTCCTTTTTTATTATTATTTGCTCAAGGGATGTGGGTGAAGCAGCATTTATTGCACATCCTTGAATGCCCTTGTGAATGTAATAGTGAGCTGCCTTCTTGAGAAACTGCAGTCCTTGGGCTGTTGGAGGAGGGAAATGTGGAGCATAAGCAGTTGGGGGAAGCAGCAAACTGGATCAGCATGTAGGATCTGTTACCCATCATGCACCAGCATCTTCAGGGCAGGATCGAAGAAACAAAAATAAAAAGTTGCATTTTATTGGATGACAATCCATTCTATGTAAACTACCGATTATCATTAATTTCCAAAATAAGAATCTGCTTTGCAAATTATTTTACCAGATTGAAATAGGCAAAAAGGCAAACTAAACAGCATTGGAGAACCCTATCTCATATTTTCATAGAACCTATACAATGTGGAAACAGACCATTCAGCCCATCGGGTCTGCAAAGACTCTCTGTAGAGCATCTCACTCAGACCCGCCTCCCTACCCTATCCCTGTACCTCTGCATTTTCCTATGACCAATCAGCCTAACCTGCACATCTTTGAACTGTGGGAGGAAACAGAGTACCCAAAAGAAACCCATCCGGACACAGGGAGAATGTGCAAACTCCATACAGTCACCTGAGGGTGGAATTAAACCTGGGTCCTGGCACTGTGAGACAGCAATGCTGACCACTGAACCACCATGTCATCCTAATCTGTATTGTTTTGTAATTTTTCTGTACCATGACAGAAACCTGATCTTCCCCTTTTCTGCTCTCCATTTCTCTTTTGGAAGTGCTGATTCATTCTGGAGAATAATTCTGAGTTATTGGATTACATGCAAATGAGCTAGCTGTGACATTTCACCCATTTGGACAAAATAGTTTAACTCAATTCTATCTTCATAGAATAATGGTTACAGCGCAGAGGGCTATTTGGGCTATTGTATCTATGCAGGCTCTTCGTTAGAGCAATCCAGCAACTCTTATCGCCACCTTTCCCTGCAGCTCTCCAAGTCTTTTATCTTCTTCAAGTGGTCATCAAATTCCCTTCCATATCTTCCCTCACCAGCTCTCAGAAGCATATCCTAGCTCCTCACCACTAACTGCGTATAACAATTTTCTCCTTATGTCACCATAAATTGATGTCTTCTGGCTTTTGACTCTTCTGTCAGTTGATGAAGAGTAGTCTCTGTCTAATTTGTCTGTTCCCTTCAAAATTTTGGCCAGCTTTATTGTAATCCCTCTCAGCCTTCTCTTCACGAAGGAGAACAATCCCAGCACAATGGTTAGCACTGCTGCCTCATAGCACCAGGGACCTGGGTTTGATTCCATTCTCAAGGTGACTGTCTGTGTGGAGTTTGCACATTCTCCCCGTGTCTGTGTGTGTTTCCTTGGGGTGCTCCGGTTTCTTTCCATGGTCCAAAGATGTACACGTTAGGTGGATTGGCCATACTGAATTGCTCATAGCTCCAGGGGTGTGCAGTTTAGGTGGGTTGGCCATGGGAAATGCAGGGTTACTGGAATACAGCTGAGTCTGGATGGGATACTCTTCAGAGGATTGGTATTGACTCAATTGGCCAAATGGCCTGTGTCCACACTGTAGAGATTCAATAATTCTCCAATCTCTTCAGATAGCCAAAATTCCCAAACCGTGGAAGTGTTCTCATAAATCCTTTCTGCTCTTTCTCCACAGAGAGTGCATGTATGGCCCTCAGAATTGGATACAAAATTCCAGTTGAGGTCAAACTAGTGTTTTATAAAGGTTCATCATAACTTCCTTGTTTTTCTGTTTTATGCTTCTATTTATAAAGCCAAGGATCTTGAATGCCTTTTTAACCACTTTCACAACTGCCTTTCCATTTTCACTGATATGTGCACATAGATCCCCATGTCGTGCAACAACTTTAGAATTGTACCCTTCATTTTGTTAATGCCTCTCCATGTTCTTCCTGTCAAATTGTATAATTTTACGTCTCACTGCATTAAGTTTTTCTGCAGTGTTTTCACTCACTCCATTGGCCGGACTATGTCAATGTTATCTTGATGTCCCTTACAGAGGGATCTTGGGGTTCAAGTCTATAGGTCCCTGAACATGACCGTTCAAGTAGATAGGGTGGTAAAGAAGACTTATGGCATGTTTGCCTTTATTAGTCAGGGCAAAGACTACCAAAGTGGGGATGTCATGTTGCAGCTTTATAAGACTTTGGTTAGGCAGCACTTAGAGTATTACATTCAATTCTGGTCACCAATTTAAAGGAAGGAGGCTTTGGAGAGTGCAGAAGGGGTTCACCAGGATGCTGTCTGGATTAGAGGGTATGAGCACAAGGAGAAGCTAGAAGATTTAGGGTTATTTCCTCTGGAGCAGGGGAGGCTGAGGGGAGACTTGATAGAAGACTATAAAATTATGAAATGTATTGATAGGGTTGATAGTTAGAATCATTTTCCCAGAGATGAAATATCTAACACAAAGGACCATGCATTTAAGGTGAGAGGAGGAAAGTTCAAAGGAAATATCAGGGGGAAATGTTTTGCATAGGGAGTGGTAGGTGTCTGGCGGAGGCAGATATGATAGGGACATTTAAGGGGTTTTTTGATAAACACATGAATATGCAAGGGATGGAGGGATATGGACCAAGGACAGCAGAAAGGATTAGTTTAATTTGGCATCATGTTCAGTACAAAATTGTGGGCTGAAGGGTCTGTGCTGTGCTATAGTGTTTTATGTTCTAAGTCTAACACTATCTTCTCATTGTTCACAATTACATTCAGATTTTGCACCACCTACAAGTTTTGAAATTCTGCTCTGCATACCCAAGTCATCGTCATTAATATCTTTTACTCCATATTCAAACACCAGGATCTCATTCTGGCAATCAAAACTCCTGATTAATTCCTCCTCCAATACAAAACTACTGGGTCCAGTTGTGCAGCACATCCACCATAGCCTGAGGTGAGCGAATTCAATTCAGAACTTGGGTCAAACTTGAAATCCTTCTCATTAGTATGGCTCAATCAATCCCAGAATAATAATGTTGAGCATTGGCGGGCCTAAGACATGGTGTTAATTTTCCATTCCTAGAATGTGGCCATTGTTGGTAGGGTTGGGTTTAATTGCATATCCCTAATTGTCCCAATATTTTGGTACACAATGCTGTTTCACAAGGGGCAGTCAATATTATTTGTTTGTGGTGCATAGAAGCTTGCTTATTTGTTTAACAATTCATTCAGCCTTAGAATTCTCTGAAACCCCTCAATCAGCTTCTCCAACTTCCTCTCCATCTTTGAGGCCACCCTAACCCCCCAGCACTTCAACTACAGTTTTTGCCATTATTGCTCCTATTACCCCTTTCAACATTGAATTTTTATGCTACATGGAGCAATGTGGAAGTTTGCCTAAGTCAATGTTGTTACATAAGTTCAAGTTATTTTTACTGTATTGAAATCTGCAGAATCATTTCCTAATCTGGATTGAGTTGACTGATCTAAGCCAAGTCAACAATATGAGTACCACAGATGGTTATAGTACCCCTTTGCTATGGCTTGAAAGCAACTTATCTAAGTTTTTACTTCTATTTGGTGTCCAATGACTCCTGCTAGAGAGCTAGTATGCTTTGAAGAGTGACCATTTGGTGAGGTACACAGCATCCATTAAACTATACTGCCAAAGCAATTGGTAACATTAGAGAGACAGTAAGGTGAAAACTGGTCAATATGCAAAGCAAACTGTTGTTTATTTTCAGCTAAAGGTTCTATTCGAACTGACATCTTGAAATATATAAGTTCAAATGTGTGTGTGACATCAAAGAAATATGATTAGCGTATGTATAATCACATTGTAAATCTTTAAAACATGTTCAAAGAAAACAATAAATGTCTGAAAACAGAATTTTATTGCTTCTTCCAGAATTTCACACTAGATTAGAACTAATCGGTAAAGGAGTGCAAGAGTTGTATATTTCACCTTTTTGAGTTGGAGTTAGTTTGTCTTCTCATATAGTTGTGCTATATCATCTGTGTATTTGAATATCAATGGACTTGCAAGCATAGTTGTGGTATTGGAAACCTGCACTACAAAAAGCTGGTGAAGTTTGAATGTCACACTCATTTGTGTCCTTTCCTGTGTTGCTTGCCATTGGAAAGACAATATTTACTGATTTCATAACTCACCAATTGATCTGACATTAGGGATATGTGTACAAAATATATAACACTGAAAAGGCTGGTTCAAATTTT
The DNA here is from genome assembly GCF_037043375.1 of Chiloscyllium plagiosum. Lineage (NCBI taxonomy): Eukaryota > Metazoa > Chordata > Chondrichthyes > Orectolobiformes > Hemiscylliidae > Chiloscyllium > Chiloscyllium plagiosum. The sequence goes on from NW_028270148.1 coordinate 39,918,823, forward strand.
ATTAAATGTTTTTGATCTTGTGACTCACTGCAATTGTGACAAAAATCTCATTGAACTGAAAACAAAGCTGCATTAATCTACAAGACGTGTGAGATGTTCGATCAGCTCCATGAAACTTGCTCAATGATATTTCTGACAACTGATATGGGTGCCCTGATACAGGTATTCATGCAGATCTGACTACAGACAATGAATTATTGCCATTCTTTCGAATAAGGAACTGAGATAATTGTCAAAGATAACACATATTTTTAGAAGGGAAAACAAGATTTGCTTCATGAGTTTAACTATAGAATGGTATTTACTTCAATCACTTCACTGCAAAGCATGAATTGTGACCCTGGACCCCAAATAGTTAGGTACTATACCATGGTCTGTAAAGCATTACAAATGGCCATCTTGACAAACAGTTCTTGACAAACAAGGAGGACATAAAGCTTAATGAGCGGAATCAAAAATCCTGAGGGACTCAACACTGAGCGGGTTAATGAGTGGGTTCATTTGGTACAACTGCTGAGCTGCTAAGCACTCTGAGAAACGCTTTGAAGTGAACTGTCAAATGTCTAGCAAAGGAAAGCTTTTCACAGAAGGATAAAGAACATAGCAGAAGCTGAACTGTCTTGGCACCACACCTTAACACCACGTTTACACCTATTGGCATTTGGCTGGCATCGCTTAACTACTCAGCACAGCTGAGTTAGCGTTGTAGATAGAATGATCCAGTATCAAAGAACAAACAAGCCAATGTGTGACTTCCTAGTGCCTGTAACATAAGCCAACAGCCATTTTTAGAACAGGAATTTTCTTCTTAGCATAAGCCATTTAAATGTTAAAGGTTTGTGTATACCCATATGATGGGGAAAAAAGATACCCATTTGGATAAATTCATTTCATAAATTGTTAAAATATATTATGTTATGAGATCCAGTTGTAAAAGAGATCGACAATTGCAGCATGATGAAGCGATTGCTTCTGCAAATCAGTTTTAAGCCTTACAAAAATTATATGCAACCCAGATCACACTGCATCGCATTACTATACATAAAGGTAACACATAGGCCTTATGAGAAAATAGTTGCCCAAGTTGAATCACAGTAGAAACTGCAGGAAATATACATTACATCGTCTGAAAAAGGGTGACGATTTATTAGAAATAGTTGTTAGAACTTCATGTATTGCAAATTCTCTCTGGTGTGACAATGACTGCACTTTGAATGGGCTCCATTAGTTTTGAAGTGCTTCAGGATGTCTCAAAGTCCTGAAAAGCACTGTATAAATGAAAGTTCCATCATCAACCTTATAGACCAGGTTAGTCCCAGGTTTATTTTAGCTTTCTGAGCGATGGCAGTAGATGGGACATTTATAATTGATCCGCCACTACCCATTCCGTCAGATTTTAGGTAAAATTATTCAAGAATCCCATTCCGAATTGTTATCCAGTGACCCCTGCTGGAAAGTGAACAGACATAAACATCAAAGGAGGACAGCAGAAGACGACGTAGCTGTTGCACTTCTGTCTTCATGTCCAGAAAGTCTGCCAAAATGCATTGCCAAGCTTTATGATAGTCACTTGGATGAAGTATGGGAGGAAAACAAACACCATGGAATCAAATCATAGCCCGGTGTCTTTGGGAGCAGAAGAGCCACATGTGGATGAAAAAGCAAAAAAGTTAAAACAAAAACTTCACACAATGGATTTCTGATAAATAGATACTTCACTGAAGCACCAGATCATAAAATACTAAATCACTTCCTATTGACTAATGGTATAGAATATCGTATCCAAACATAACAATTAAACAGCTGTTGATTCAAGTATAGGTAACAGACAATTACCATTTTGTTTTTAAGAAAAAGCTTGGCATCCACATCCAGTTGCTGCATCTAAATCCAAGCGGCCTCTAAAATGGGATATCTTTTAAAAAAACATATGTAAAACAGGATTTCATTAAATGCTCTCTCCTGTTTTCTCTACGGATTGAATTGCAGAACAGGCTGCGGCGGAAAAAAGAAGAATGCTTGCCAACTTTTTTTTAACTGCAGTTGTTAGAAATCTTGATCCAAGCACAATCCTGACTCAGGCCCAACATTTCTTGGCAAAGTGATTTGTGAATTTAACAGAACTGGAATGGACTTTGGGAATTGCTTCTCCGTGTTGTTGCTGATAGAAAGCACACTTGGTACCAGCTGGGGTGGATGGTGTCAGTTTTGTGTTCCTAAACCCCCCACAGCCCCCACAGATTAAAGTCTGAGTACAAGTCCTGAGAACTCAAAGGTTGAAATTGGTGACCCCAGTGGGGGCTGGGGAAGGTGTCAGCCTCATGTGACAGACTCCCAGGGCTCAAACTCAAGATTGTGGGTTGATTGATTTTAGAAAGTGCCTTGCTCAGTGAATGGAGTTTGATTTTATGCATTTCTCCTTAAAATGTGCAACCATTAAAATGTAGTCCTTTCATTTTAGCGGCAACAGGCTGTTGAGAAAAATAAACCCCCTTTTTTGGATTTTAGTTGTTGCTCAATTGATGTCTGATACTGCCATCTTCTGTCAACGATTGAAACTGCAGCTTGCTGTTCACCACGAGGCAAAGGCAGTTTTCACAAAGAAGTGAAACAACTTTTATGGGCCATTCAGTGAAGGAAGGGAGACTTGGTATGGGAGTTGGAGTTCGTGGTGGAGTTGGAGAAGGGTGAAGAGAAGTTGTTTGTTGGCATTTTAGAAATCTGAAAATATCCTTATTTATTTGAGTGAGCTGCTCAAACCTCATGCCAGAATTCAGACATAGCAACTCAGAAGGTAGGCCATTCAGCCCTTCAAGTCTGTTCCACCTTTTGATATGATCATGGCAGATCATCCAGCTCTGTACCCTGTTCCTGCTTTCTCCCCATACCTTCCATCGATTTAGGCCAGGGATTCTGCCTTAATCCCTGAAAACATTCAATGTTTTGGCCTCAACTGCTTTCTGTGGCAGAGAATTCCACGGACTCACCACTCTCTGGGTGCAGAAATTTCTCCTCAACTCAAACCGAAATGGCCTACTCCGTATCCTTAGATTGTGACCACTGATTGTGACTCTCCTTTCATCCTTTCTGCATTTATCCTGTTTATCCTGTTAGAATTTGATAGGTTTCTATGAGATACCCCTCATTTTTTTCTAAAATCCAGTGAACATAGTCCTGACTGATCCCATCTCTCTTCATACATCGGTCCTGCCATCCCAGGAATCAGTCAGGTTGCTGCATCCCCTCGATAGCCAGAACGTTCTTCCTGAGGTGAAGAGACCAAAACTGCACACAATACTCCAAGTGTGGTCTCACCAATGACTTGTGCAATTGCAGCAAGACTGCTCCTGTACTTGAATCTTCTCGCCGTGAAGGCCAACATACCATTTGCGTTCTTCACTGCCTGATGCACCAACACACTTACTTTCAGTGACTGTTGTACAAGGACATCCAGGTCTTGTTACACCTACACCTTTCCCAATCTGCTACTAATCAGGTAATAATCTTCCTTCCTGTTTTTCGATCTGAGCTGGGGGTGTTGGGCAATTAGAAATTTTGGTTTCTAATTCAATAATCTTATCATATACATGGACTTACCCCAAACTTACAAATGATGTAATTGAACAAGCAGCAAAAATCAAATTATTCCACAATACAAACACTAATGATCAAAGAAATGGACTTTTACTGACACTGTTAGAGCAGACAGTGTTTAACCTGTTCAAAAAACTTTTAAAACCATCAGCTATGTACTGAATATGAGGTTGGACACAGCAATTGAAATTTCACAGTCCACTATATTTTGTTAATTATTAAATGTGGCTGTTTCAGGGAATATTAATTAAATCTTGAAATTAATATAATTTGATCTGTTGAACATCTGGTATCAACTGTGTTGAAAAACATCTGTGTCTCTCAGCATGTTGGCTCGGTGTCAATTTTTTGTCTGATATCACCATGGAACATTTTGCTATATTAAGGTGCTACATAAATTCAAGTCATTGACACTAAAGCTGGCCTAGTGACATGTTCTTTTAGTCGTTGTGTCAAATGCAGCTAAAAAATATTGCAGGTCCATAGAACATTCAACATTGAAGGATATTATTTGGCCCATCATTCCCTGGACTGGTGCTGACTCATGTTGCAGCTATGTACTGTAATCTGAATTCCTTCTTATTTCACATTGTTCTTGGTATTTTTGTTTGTGGTAACTGCACTGTTGTAGTTGGAAAGTGAAAGGCAAAGCATCAGGTTGCTGTTGGCCTTGTGTTTTTGGGCAGATTTGTGACCCATATTGTTCTACAGTGACAGTGAACCTGGTTAGTGATAATGTCACAGTGCTAATAACATCCATTGTTCCAATTATGAGCTTCACAAGATTACTATGTTTTGGGATTGCGTCTTTAATTTAGGATAAAATGAAAGGGTCATGTGATTTGTTCTAAAACTTATGTTACAACAAGCATCTGTGAAGGGACCCTGAAATTTAAAGGAAACCCAAGATTGTTTATTTGGTGAAAAGTTCTAAGATATTCATGCTTGGAAACAATGGCCACAATGTTTAGGCTAGGAGTCTTCAAGGAATTCGAAGTCCCACGAAAATACTGAGAATGAACTACCTGATGAAGGAGCACTGCTACAAAAGCTAGTGCTTCCAAATAAACCTATTAGGCTATAAACCTGATGTTGTGTGATTTTTAACTTTGTAAACAGTTACATTTTAATCTATTCATTTAATTTCAAGATACAATAGAATTCAGGTCAAAAGAATAGTTTATTAGCATTTATACATGGATACAAGGTCCGAGTGATTCACATTAGCATGTAGTTAAGTTTTGAGAGAGGAAGATTTTCTTAAGATATCTATGAGACTCACAGACGCAGGCAATCTACCAAGATCCAGAGATCAGGCAAAACTCAAGGCCGAAAATCTTTGTTTTGTTGTGCATAAATGTGGGTGGAATCTTGGATTAAAAAGACCAAATTTATGAAGAGTTAGAACAAGGCTGAAAGATTTGTCTAGCTTGTGTGAGAGACAGAATTGTGAGGAACCTCTCTAACATATAGGATAGTTCTAGACTTAAGAATTGCCAGACTGAGAAAAGAGAAGAATGGAGTAAATATTTGGAAGTTAAGTCCAACTTGGACTTGTTCAGGAAAATTAAATGACTACTTAAAGGACTTGTAAAGTGATCACTTCTCCAAATGTTCCAGAAATAAAATGGGAAAGCTCGGTTGTGTGATTTATCAAATAGATTGCTTGTGAATATAGTGTGCAGTAATGATTTAAGTTTTTTGCTTTAGAAAAAGGCTTCAAATGTGATATTTTGTCATGTCATCCATTCAGCTTTTAACAAGAAGTTCAATTCTTTAAAAACTTATCAGTCTCTACAGGAATCACAACACTCTGATTATGTATAGGATTTGTGTACCTAACTGACATCGGTAAGTATGGTTTAATGGTCTAGTGATGTGAATAGACCATTGCTATATTGATGATTGTGTCCATAATTCCCATAGTTGTCTATCTACGCAAAAAGGTAGTCCAAAGCAAGCACATGTCCAATCCTAAATTAAAAGTCATTCATGTTCCTTATGGTTTAGTGGTTGATGAATGTGCTGCAAGTAAAATTTACACTGTGTTCAACCATAAATCACTCTCGGTGGATAATGTAGCAACAGAATTATGAACAAGGTTAATAGTATTTTGTGAATCATTAAATGCTATGCAATGTAATAGTGCTGACCAATGTTTGTTCTCCTTTTGTCTCTGAATAATTCATTTGTTTTCTTGTCTGTTTTTGAAGGTGCTTACTTGTTGACTTAGACCATAGGCTAAGCAGTGGGGATGTTATCAGTCACCGTCCATTATCAAAGTGGATAATATTGATAGCCTATTTGATGCAGAGTGGCAGCACAGCGAAACCCAAACAGTTTCTCCTCCTCTACTTGATCCCAACACCCCCACAACCCATTGAATTTTTAACAGTGTTACTGGAACCTTGATTTATTTCCTGTGCTTGGTACAGGGATGTTGAGGCCAGTGCTGACAACCTGACTGGTACCACTGTTATGATCAACTGAACTGTGCATAATGTGTGAGCAAACCTTGGGTGCCTCTGCAACTCTCACCTCATGAATTAATCACTTCCAGGAGGGTGTCAGTATATATCCTATTTAACCACATATACCAACTACTCAACTCAAAACTATTCGAACATTTGGATTTGAATGACATTTAGTTCCCAGAACCTTGGCAATCATTTGTTCATTGTGTCAGAAAAACCCAAGGCCACGTGGATTATTTTTAATTGACTTTCAGGGTATCTATTATTCCACCTGTAAACATGTCTGACATCTCAGTAATACTGCACAGGAACAACATGCAACATCGAATAACAGGGTGACACTGCTTGTTAAAAGGGAATCAAGACTTATGTGCATTGAGGCTAAGAGGAGGACAAGTATCACATTTCTATTTCTGAAGCTTGCTATTTTGCTAACAAGAAGCAACATGGACTAATTTATACTGAGATTATCAAATAGCCACCTCTGCATCATACATTGGAATTATTTTATTTGCACAGAGCTTTCCTTTTCTCACATTTCCCCTTATATGGCATCGTCAGGCCAATCGTACAACAATGGATCCCTCTACTGGCCAAAGGAGCTGCCAGCCAGGCCTGCCAAGGTTTCAAGTGTTTGCCACAGACACCAAGAAGACAAAATTTTACTCTGTATGTGTAGAGAGGGATAAATCTCCAGCATATCAGCATTCTTTGGCTCTGAAGGTTTAAGATTCAAAACCTTCCCGTCCAAAGTTTGAATCTTACTCAATGGCACAAATGTCAAAATTGCAGTGGTGTTTTTGACTGCCTTCTGGTGCCTATAATGTATAGAACATGAAATTGCTTTTTGATGACTCTAAATCCCATTTTACTGTACTCTCACGACATCTGCTGATCTAATCTTTTTGCCAAAAATACATTGAAATGTTCTATTACTTGATCTAATGTTGAATTCCATTGCATTCCTTGTGTCCTACATTATCACATGCAATGTACACCTTTAAGCAGAATAGTCGACAATTACATAGTATGGAGAAGTACTGATTATCAGAATTGAGGTTAAAGGATAACTCTACCTATGATAAAGGCCAGGGTAATAACCACAGTTTCAGTTTGTATTACACAGATTAATGTGTAGCTCCATTACAAGGCTGTTTCTCTGCAGCACCTCATTTATCAGGAAAAAAAAACATGTTGCAATCAAAAACCAATGTATTCTGAGGACACAGATAAAAAAAACAGACCCGGCAGAAGAGTTCAGGGAAGGAATTCTAGAGAGTGGCAACGAGCCAGCTGAAGTCCCAGTCATTAAGAAAAGGTGTAGGGTAGAAAAACAAAGAGTTGAATCAGAGGACGAAATGGTGTAATGAAATTATAATGCTGGAGGACATCGCAATAATTGGATGAGGCAAGGCCATGGAAGAATTTCAAGGCAAGGGCAAAAATTAAATTTGGTATGTTCAATACACAGGCCCAATGCTGTAGCATTGATCGGCAAGTGGGTTTGCTGCTGAACAAAATCTGAGGAGTTGTGTTTGGACAAGTCAGATGTTTTGGAGGAGAGGCCAGAATTAAAATAAATAGAGCAATTAGTCTCAAGATTGGCAAAGAAAATTGATAAGGATTTAGGCAGCAGTCAGTCCGAGTTAGAATCAAAGAATGGTCATGCAGATTTGAAATAAGTAACTCTGGTGAAGGGACAGGTATCAACACTGCACACCTGTCCAGTTCTGTCTAAGAGAAAGGTAAGTGACACAGCAGCTGGGAAGCCGAGAAAATGGTAAAGCAGGACATGATGGCATAATGTGGTGATGTCATTGGACTAATAATCCAGAAGGCACAGATGTTTAATATTCTCGGTGGGTTCAAGGGCTCAAATCTCATGAAGGCAACTGGTTGAACTTAAATTCAACCATCAAAACTGGAATGTAAGGCTACTCTCAGAGATAGTGATTATGAATTGTTGTAAAAATCAAGTTGGTTCAGGTATGCTCTTCAGTGAAAGAGATTCCCTGGGGCAGGCTTGCACGTGATTCCAGATCCACAGCAATGAAGTTGACTAAGCAAACCAATCAGGCAGTGGCAGCAAATTCTCCAGGTAGCCATCTTGCCACCTACCTCACAAGCTGTCAGAAATTTAGTTGGGAAGGAGGGTGGTGGTGGTAGGTAAGGCCTAGTGCAGCCTGTCCATCCTTGCCCCAGTTGAGACCATTTGACCATGAAGGCCAACGGCAGAAAGATAGAGTTGGGATGGAGTGATCCACAAGTTAGCTTGTGTCAGGCTTGGACTTAAAAGCAGGAACTTGCAGGAGGGTCCCTCTCTCACCTATCAGCTGTTTTCATTGCTCACATCCCCTTAGTCCTATACATCAAGCTCTGCCACTTCAAGTGCTCCCTTCTCCTTTGGCCTTTCCAACTTGACAAGATAATGTTGGAATTAAAACTGAAATACATCAACATTATCAGGCATGATCTGGGGAGAGACAAAAACAGAGCTATTATTTCAGGTGAAGAAGTTCTCATCGGAACTGGAAAACGTGGGCGGAAGGAAAGAAGAATAAGATGTCAAGTGAGGCAAACAGTGTGAAACAAAAGGGAGAGGTGATGAGGCAAATAGAGAAACAAAATGTGCGTCTAGAAGAGATATAAACAGGAATAAGAGAATCATTGCTAATAAATGCTGTCTAAAAACTGAATCAGTGGTTACGATCTGAAATTATTAAATTCAGTGTTGAGTCTGGAGGATTGTAAAGTGCCTTATTAAAAGATAAGCTGCTGATCTGTGAGTTTTCATTGAGATTCATTAAAGCAGTGCAGGAGGCTGAGAACAGAGATGTTAGTGTGACGGCAGCAGTGAATTAAATTGGTAACTGATTGAAAGCCCAGGTCAACATGCAGCATGAGTGGATGGAAAACCAATGCCTATTCTACATTTGATCTCTCCAATATTGAAGAGACCATCTCACATGCAGCAAATACAGTATGTGAAATAAAAATAAGTACAGGTTAATCACTGTTTCACATGGAAGGAGCGTCTGGGTTCTTGGAGAGTGGAGCTGAAAATGTGTTGCTGGAAAAGCGCAGCAGGTCAGGCAGCATCCAGGGAACAGGAGAATCGACGTTTCGGGCATAAGCCCTTCTTCAGGAATCTGAAGAAGGGCTTATGCCCGAAACGTCGATTCTCCTGTTCCCTGGACGCTGCCTGACCTGCTGCGCTTTTCCAGCAACACATTTTCAGCTCTGATCTCCAGCATCTGCAGACCTCACTTTCTCCTCTTGGAGAGTGGAACAAAGGAAGCTAAACGGGCAGACTGTGTGGTACTAGACAATAATGCAGATTGACAGTGCATGAGGAAGTCTTGCTTTCTTCTGCCTTAAGCTTATGGAGCTGTATGGTCAATTGAAGAATTCAAGAGGGAACGGGATTATTATGTGAAAAGGAAGGAGAGGCAGGTCTATGGGGAGATGGTGGGGGAATGGCATTAGCTACATTGTTTATTTAGAGAGCTGGTGTAGACATGATGGGCCAAAAGACCTCCTGCTCTTCTGGTAACATTTCTGTGGCTCTTCTCTATGGGGAAATAAAGCAAAGGAGACTGAAGATCAAAACAAGAACAGCAAGCAATAGTACTGTCAGTGATGAAAAGAATAAAGTCTTAAAACCTGAGAAAATAGCCTTTACAGGAAACTGATTGGAGAATGTGTTAAGTCCACCAATGTGACTGGTACCAAAAACATGACTATTTTGCCGATCAGTTCCAGAAGTGAAATTAAAAATTCTTAACAGAATTTAAATGTGAGGCCTCCTGAGGTTTACAATTATGTCTATCCTTTAATACACTAAGCAATTTCCCTAGATATGTATCAGTAAGAGCATCACATAGGATTAGTTGATTAAGCTTCCCAATATAGTGGAGAGTCAAGCATGCAAGAGGACTCAAACATTTAATGAGACCAAAATGAGAAGTTTCTTTCAAAAATGGGTTCCCATGCGATATTAAATGTAATCTTTTAAATACGTTCCACTTGTAAAGTTATACATATTGACATTTGTAATATCCCACTCCTCATTGAGTCCAGCAAAAGTGAGACAAAGAAAATCTCTTTTCGACTTTTGGAACAGCTACAAATAAACTGTAAAAATGCAGCAATTAGTTGACGGTGAGTTAATAGTGTCTAACATTGGCCTAAGAGAGGGCTTTATTTGTTGGCCACACTGTTGGTTCAGGAGGTCAATTTCCAGTCTGAGTGCTATGTGAGCTCTTTTGTAACTGACAGCAGAAGGGAAGTGCTGTCCTCACGCAAAAAAGACCAACTTCTGTGAGACTGACTGGGAGCTAGCAAGATAACATGCACTCACAGAAACAGGTCCATGTCAGAGGTGAGCACTACCTCCTGTGTGGACAGATCTACTTCTGAGAAAGCTGCTGTGTCACATTGTGACCCATGTCTCCCTAAGAAATTAAAGGAAAATGAAAACTGCTTCCAGTAGATAATGGAATTATGGTTTAACTTAAAGGAACTGAGAAAGCTAAAATTAAAGGAAAATGTCTCATCCTGCTTTTGTAGCAGATTGTCCGTCTTATTGACCTGGCTAAAAAATTCACAGCAAGGACCATTGAGAGATTCCTTTGTCTGAAATCTCCATGGGAGCTTTATCAAAGTCCTGCTGTAATTTTTGGAATGGCAAGACTGGCTGAATCAGCTGCTTATATTATTTCCCAGCCGGTTCCACTAGTACTTCTCTGTGGCATTTGGTGAAAGCCTGAATTCTCCATTAAATTTACAACAACCATTTGAGATTCTCAGAAATGGCTCTGTGTATGCGTGTGTGTTTGTGTGCTTGTGTGCATATGTGTGTGCACACATGCGTGTGCGCACACTGTCAGCAATCAGTACAATTTTTAAAATCTGTCTTGATATTGGGTTCTATTCTCAGAAGGTTTGAGTTATAAAGAAAGGTGGGATAGGCTGGGACGTTTTTTCACTGGAGCATAAGAGGTTGAGAGGTGACCTGATAAAAGTTTATAAAATAATGAGAGGAAGAGATAAAGTTAATAGTCGTTGTGTTTTCCTTGAGATGGGAAAGTTCAAGAATTTTAGGTGAGAGGGGAGAGATTAAATAAAAACATAAGAGGCACTTTTTTTACACAGAGGCTGGTTTGAATGTGGAATGAACTTCCTGAGGAAGTGGTGGATGCGGGTACAATTACAACATTTGAAAGGCTTTTGGATAGATACATAATAGGAAAGGTTTGGAGGGATATGGGCCAGGAGCAGGCAGGTGGGATTAGTTCAGTTTGAAATTATATTCGGCATGAACTGGTTGGATGAAATGTCCTGTTTCTGTGCTGTATGACTCAATTCTGGTCTCCTTCCTATCAGAAAGGTGTTGTGAAACTTGAAAGGGTTCTGAAAAGATTTACAAGATGTTGCCAGGGTTGGAGGATTTGAGCTATAGGGAGAGGCTGAATAGGCTGGGGCTGTTTTCTCTGGAGCGCCAGAGGCTGAGGGGTGATCTTATAGAGGTTTAGAAAATCATGAGGGGCATGGAAAGGGTAACTAGACAAGGTCTTTTCCCTGGAGTGGGGGAGTCCAGAAATTCAGGGCATAGGCTTAGGGTGAGAGGGGACAGATATAGAAGAGCCTGAAAGGGCAACTTTTTCACACAGAGGGTGGTGCATGTGTAGAATGAGCTGCCAGAGGAACTGGTGAAGACTGGTACAATAATTATATTTAAAATGCATCTGGATGGATATATGAATAGGAAGGGTTTAGAAGGATATGGGCCAAGTGCTGGCAAAGGAGACCAGATTAGGTTGGGATATCTGGTCGGCGTGGATGAGTTGGACAGAAGGGTCTGTTTCCGTGTTGTATATCTCTATGACTCTATGACTGCGTTAGCACCTCCTGACACATTCGTGCAAGGTGATTGGTTACTTAACACAAGAAAGGCTTAGTGAGAAATGCAATTATACTCCCTGTGTAAATGCAGTCCTGCCCTACTCAAGAAGGTCAGCAATACATTTTATCCTTCAATGTATTGAATGGACTTTATTTTGATGGTGAAGTGGAGCTCAGAGCACCAGCAGCAATATAATTGAGTTTCCATAATGTTTCTACATAACATAATTTTGACAAGTCCCTTCGCAGAAACTCAACTGTACGTCTGTCTGTCGAGTTAAGAGCTTTTGCTGTGTGTAGAACTGTCAAAGGCACCCATTGAGATCTGTCAATGGCAACATTTAAGCTGTTTTAGTGGAATGTCAGTGATGTGTTTATATTATATCACAGTTTGAAGTTCTTTTGCTTGTACTGTCACACAAATATGATGTAAAATTACTCACATCTTGTACTTTATAGGACTGCTGTATTTTTATGCTGCTTATTGGCTAGGTTATATGTCAAAAGAAACAGAGATGGCAAGAACTGAGTGGGTGGGATGTTAAAATTGTTCTCATTATATGTCAGCATTGGAGAGTACATACAACTGCACTGATGGGCAAGGCAGTGATTCTGAAAGAGTTAATCTTGAAGCTGCTTGAAACTCCACCCAACCCGATGATGTCACAGAGTCTTTGGTTACTGAAGAGGCAGCTGAGCTTAAAGTCCCAATGGAAACATTTGTGACACTTTCAGCTCCTGATACTCCTTGTAATTATGCCTAAATAGTCAATCTAACTTGTATCTATTGCTATCAAGCAATAAATTTGTTCTTGTTTTATAAGACAATTTCCCCTTCTTATTTTGATTCAGTAATGGTTTATCCTATACCACTGCTAATTTATGTAGCTAAAGAGGATTGGTGGCAGCACTCTACCCTGACCATGAGTCACTTGTGGATAGTACTGCAACATCTAACACTGGTCTGGTGAAGCTTTACTCTACTCAACTGATAAGGTGGTGCAAACCTTGAGCCAAAGCCTCCAGTGTCCTATTTTATGGATACATGAGTCCTGATCATGCCATTGGCACTTGACTGTAATTTTAACTTGACAGCATGAATGGGAAACCACATTATTTGTCAGGCAAATCTGATGGCAAAATGGACTGAGGACAGGGGAAACCAACAGAGGGAAGATTTTACTTAACTGTGGAGCAATAGAGGGAGTAGAGGTTGCTCCTTCAATTATAATATACCATGACAGGTGAGGCCACCTCTATGGTGGATCTCTTTCCAGTATGCCCAAATACAAAGATTCCAACAGGATGGATCAGACAACTAGCTGATCACTCTGGTTCCCTAGTATTGGTGGACAGTCCCTGAGCTGTGAAACTTTATAGAATCATTGAATCTCTACTGTGTGGAACTGGAAATCATCATCTTCTCACCCTAAATGTGTGAATGCCAAGCAATGGCATTTAATATAGGAGCCTGGGCCTTATTCAGAAGCAGAAGTTGAGTTTCTAACCAAATGAGCTGCTCACCTATTCAACATTAAAGTCAGGCTGGGATATTTTGATAAAGGAGTACTATTTTGATGATGAAATAATTTACACTGATTCATTTCTCTAGATCATCATCTCACATTTACAATCACAAATAAATGCTCAGCTAATTGAACTGAGATCGACTGCCACTTGGAACACTAATCACAGCATGATTAGTTGAATCAGCATCCAAAGCCACATCCACAATCCCCTGTCCTCGATTCCAGTCTATCTGGGTCTACCATTTCTCTGACTCTTGTCTCTTTTGCATGACTGTCGGATGACCAATGTTGGGAACTAAACATTCTACAGTATTCAAACTTTGGGAAAGGCAGGAAAAAATGAAAATGAAGTGGGTGACATTGAAAGCTGAAATCATTATGATGGTGGAAAAGGATATTAACACAGGTCATATAGGTGTAGAATCAGGCGAGGTGGCGATAAGAAACAAAAAGAGCAAAAAATATGTTGTTTTGTCGCCATAGTCTTATCAGACTATAGGAGCTGCTCTCTCTGCTGGTGATTTAACCTGAGGGCCACCAGATTTCAGGCGAGGGAAGAGTTGAGAATGAGAGTCCTTCATGGTAACCTCAAACCAGTGATGGGAATTTAACCCATGCTGTTGGCGTCTGTAGAGTGAGTTGTCTATAGGTCTGCAGGCAGTAGAGGAAAATTGGGATATTGCGTTAAACAAGGAATTAGTAATGCACATAACAAGGGTGATGTAGTAATCATGGTGATTTATATCTGCATATAGAGTGGGCAAACCACATCAGCAATAATTTTGTGGCAGATGAAGTCCTGGAGTATATACAAGATGTCTTTTTAGACCAGTACGTTGAGGAACCAATTCGGGAACAGGTTATTCTAATTTTGGTTTTATCCAAAGAGACAAGGTTAATGAGGAATCTTGCTGTGAGAGGTCCTTTAGGAAAAAGTGACCACAACATGATAATTTTTTTCATTGAGATAGATAGTAAAGTAGTCCAATCTGAAACTAGAGTCCTAACACAAGAAACTACAAAGGTAAGAAGGGTGAATTGGCTTGGATAAGGTAACTGCATTAGAAGATGCAACAACGAATAGGCAATGGTTGAATGACTGCATGCATTGTGTTGGGGAGATTTCACTGGGGTGTTTAATGTAGGGCTAGGGAGGGTGACACTAGTTCTGCAACAGACACTTCTAGTTCCAGCCCTGAAATGGTTAACAACAGCCAAGCGAGCTGCTGCTGGCGACTGCATGACTACCTGGCTGGAGCTTGTAAGGGATATGCATAATGTTAATTAAATCTTGGAGCCTGTAAATACCAGCCAGTATCAATTGCCCCATCGAAACTCGGGATTAATAAAGAAACCGATCGGAATCTGTAACTGTTAGACAAGTGTGAATTGCTCTATCGGAACCTGTAACTGTTAAGTGTGAATGGCTCTATTTAAGTCTAAAGTTGATAAGTGTAATTGTCAATTTAGTTAAACTGAAACTATTGAAAATGGCTAGCCTGTCAGACGCATAGTAATTCCTTGAAACAATGAACTATTGAATATGGGATCGGAACCGCTCCCGGGGATGGCTGAGCCATTGTCAAGCACAGCAGGAGCTGGACAGGCACTTCGATGCGGCCAATAGGAGGACGGATCCCCAGCGCGTGCAGATGAATGGACCAATGGGGAAGGCGAACTCCAGGCAGCGCGAAGTATAATTGTGTCAAGTTTGAACGAGAAGGGAGAACGCCTTCTCCAACGAATGCATGCTTGTAGATTCGTTGTACCAGTTAAGATTCTGTGAATAAACTGCTGTCTGCGTCTAACCATAGTTGCCAGTGTGAGTCTCTCCTTCCGAAAGAACACGCAAAGACGGGACCCCGCGGGTCCGTCTTAACAATTGCAAGAAATATATATATTCCTTTTGGGCAAAAGAATATGACTGGAAAAGCAACTAAAACTTGGCAAATGAAATTAACTAATAGGTCATGAGAGGAGTCATATAAAGTTGCTGGATAAATTAGCAAGCCTATGCACTGTGAAAAGTATAGAAATCAACAAAAGGTAGACCAAGATGTTAATTAAGAGAGGAAATATAGAGTATGAGAGTAAACTTGCAAGGTACTTAAAAGCGTACTCTAAGACTTTTTATAACTATGCAAAAAGAGAAAGATTCATGCAAGCAAGTGCAGGTTACTTACAATCTGAAATAGGAAAATTGATAATGGAAGAGAAGGAAATGTAGGAGCAATAAAACAATTATTTTAGTTCTGTCTTCAAATAGGAAGATAGAAATAATTTTCCAGAAATGAAATGGAAGTAGGGGTCTACTCAGAATTGAAAGAAATTAGTATTTGTAAAACAAACATTAATGGGACTGCAAGCTCCTCAGATGCTGCCTGACCTGCTGTGCATTTCCAGTACCACTCTAATGTAGACTCTAATCTCCAGCATCTGCAGTCCTCACTTTCATCTAATAATCCCCATCCCAATGTATTAGAGGAGGTGACCAGTGAAATAGTGGATGCATCGGTTGGAAACCATTGGTGTACAAAGAGCATCAACACATTGGTCAAAGAAAGCAAGCCTATAATGTAGCAAGCAGTTAAGAAAACAAATGCTGTCATAGAATCCTATAGTACAGAAAAGGCCCAACAGCCAATTGAGCCAGCTTCGGCAAAACCGCTCTAAATCTACACCATTTCCACTTACCAGCACTTAGTCCATCACATTGGATGTTATGACATTACAAGTGCTCATCCAAGTGCTTTTTAAAGGTTATGAGATGTGAGGTTTCCTGCGTCAACTCCCATCCTGGCAGTATTTTGGCCTTCATTGCAGGGCGATCAAGGAAGTCTTAATGCTGTTGTACCTCACCTGGAGCATTGTATGCAGTTTTGTATTCTTTACCTCAGAGGGAATTGAGGGAATTCAGTGAAAGTTCACTGGACTGATACAAAAACAGGAGACACTCAACAGTCCTGACAGCAACTGCACAGAGAAAATCAGAGTTAATGTTTCGAGTCCAGTGACCTTTTCACAGAGCTGAAAGCAGCTGTGAAATAGTGGTATTTATGCTGATGATGGGTGGATGTGGGGGAGGGGGGATGTGGGTGGCAAGAGGAAGGGATCAGTCAAATAGACAGAGATGGCGACCAGAAAGAGTGTGAGAGAGATGAAGAAAAAGAGAAGCAGGCAAAAGGGAAGGTGTCGGGAATGGAGGAGACTTGGGCCAGAGTATCCCAAAGAGAATGGTCACTGCAGAAGGCTGACAAGGGAGATGAGGGAGAATAAGTACCTGGTGGTGGCATCACATTGGAGGTGTTGGTAACGGTGACATAGCATCCTTTGGATGAGGAGGCCGGTGGGGCAGAACGTGAAGACTGGGGCATTCTATCATTGTTGTAGGAGAAAAGGGAAGGGAAGGCATGAGGACAAAGTGCAGAGGGCCACCCATGGCTGAGGGCCCTATTGATCATAGCGCGGGAAATTCTCATGTGGACATTTCTGAGGCGCCCTCCCTTGCAGAAGGGGCATGATCAGAACAGATGCAATGGAAATGGAGAAACTGGGAAATGGGATGGAGTCTTTGTAGGAAGCAGAGTGTGAGGATGTATAGACAAGGTAACTGTGGGAGTTGGTGGGTTTGTAATGGATATCGGTGGCCAGCCTATGCCCAGAAATGCAAACAGAGATGTCAAGAAAGGGAAAGGAGGAGTCAGAAATGAACCCCATGAAGGTGACAACAGAGTGGAAATTGGAAGCAAAATTGATTAATAGATGAGAGGGAAAGCAGCACCAATGCTGTCATCGAAATATGGAGAAGGAGTTGTGGAGAGGGAACTGACTAATACTGATTCCTGCAATATGTTTGTTGTACGAGGAGGGATCACATGTATTCTGTGGAATTTATAAAAATTAGAGGGGATCTCATTGAGACATAAAATACTGATGAGGTTAGACAATCTTGGTGTAGAGTTGATATTTCCCCTGGGCTGGCTCCTTTCATGACTTCAGGTTATTTTAAAGAGATTCACAGCCAATAAACATATATGGCAATAAAAATGCTCAGAGTGAGGGCAGACAAACAAAAAAAAAGCTAAATTACCAGATAATCATCTTTAGTGTTGTTTGTTTAAGGACAGCTATCAGTTATGACATCAGAAGAACTCTTTGGCTTGTCTTCTGATAGAGGTGTGATACCTTTTATGATCACCATGGAAAAAAGCTGTACTCAAACTACAATAGGACAGTGTGGCAATTTTCACAAAGTACCGTGTGTTTGTGTGTGTCTTGGAGTGATAAGTAGAAGAAATGTTTGGTCAATATTAGTATGTCAATATAAAGCATTCATTCCAAAGTTTGTGTACAGTGAATACCTATTTGTTCTAAAAGGAAAGACCTTTCCAAATCTCCTGTGTGATATAGCATTTCTTGTTAGTTAACAAAAGATTTCCCTCGAGTGTAAAGATACAACATAGTCAGTACTCTAACTGCTTCCATAGTTTAAAAAGCTAGAGTTTCCTGCTATGAAGACTCATGGTTACAGGGCCTCAACTGTTTATCTGCCTGTCCTTTAAAAGCTATAGTATTACTTCATGGGGGATGAAGTTGCTGAACCTGTAGTGAACACAAATAAAACTTCTGGTTCCAATTTCAAAATTAGTCAAAATAGATGTCTAAATTCTTAATCACTAACTTACGGGTGTTTAGTCTATTCACTGACTGTAACAATTATTAAGTTCTGAAGATAATTTTTCAAATGATTTTTAAAGTTTAGCAACAGGGCATTTTTAGGATTGGAACACAAATTTTAGATCTGCTGTTTGCTCTCCTATCACCTCAAATTCTCCGTATTATAGGACAACACAGGTCACACAGAATGCTCCATATCTTCTATCTTCCCTGTGATGTATTTATACTGAAACTCTAGCCACTCCAAATTAACAGATACTGGTTATTATATTCATTACACCCAGCTCTCTTTAAAAACATGTGAAATATTTCTTAGCCTTGCCAGGTAATCTCTGATAGAAGTATTTTTCTTTTTTGCAGTAATTTTTCTAAAAAATGCTGATCTTAATTATGCTGTCTTTGGTATGTAGTGGTAATATAACTGGAATAGAATTCCAGATACCTGGATTTATGACTCAGGAATACAGGTTGAAATCCCCAACATTTCAACTGGGGAATTTCAACTCAATCAATCAAATAAATCTGGATTGAAGAGCTAATGTCAGTGTTGGTAACCATGATACCACTAGACTGTCATAAAGACCCATCTGGTTCACTGATATCCTTTACGGACAGAAATCTGCTGTCCTTAACTAGATTGGCCTGTTTGTGACTCCAGACTCAATGTAATATGGTGGACTCCTAACGCCTCTCTGAAGTGGCCCAGCAAGCCAGTCAATGAGGGCAGTTAAGATTTTCACTAAATGCCAGCAACATGCCCATGAGGATTTATAAAATCAGGATTATACCACATTTCATTCCATAAAGATAGACATATGTTTCTTTTAAGGAAACCTGTCAAATCTACCTCTCGTCATTCTCTCTTCTTACATTCAAATGTTTAATGGTTTAATCAATATCACTGAACAGGGGTCAGGGTCAGATCATCTTGACTAGCTAATATTGTGGAACATGTGCGAATGAATCGTTAACCCATTTCAGCTTTCACCAATAGACAATAGGTGCAGGAGTAGGCCATTCTGCCCTTCGAGCCAGCACCACCATTCATTACGATCATAGCTGATCATCCTCAATCAGTATCCTGTTCCTGCCTTATCCCCATAACCCTTGATTCCACTATCCTTAAGAGCTCTATCCAACTCTTTCTTGAAAGTATCCAGAGACTTGGCCTCCACAGCCTTCTGGGCAGAGCATTCCATACACCCACCACTCTCTGGGTGAAGAAGTTTCTCCTCAACTCTGTTCTAAGAGGCCTACCCCTTATTTTTAAACTGTGTCTTCTGGTTCGGGACTCACCCATCAGTGGAAACATGCTTCCTGCCTCCAGAGTGTCTAATCCTTTAATAATCTTATACGTCTTAATCAGGTCCCCTCTCAGCATTCTAAACTCAAGCGTATACAAGCCCAGTCACTCCAATCTTTCAGCGTAAGATAGTCCCGCCATTCCGGGAATTGACCTCGTGAACCTACGCTGCACTCCATCAACAGCAAGAATGCCTTTCCTCAAATTTGGAGACCAAAACTGCGAACAATATTCCAGGTGCGGTCTCACCAGGGCCCTGTACAGCTGCAGAAGGACCTCTTTGCTTCTATACTTAATTCCTCTTGTTATGAAGGCCAGCATGCTATTAGTTTTCTTCACTGCCTGCTGTACCTACATGCTTGCTTTCATTGACTGATGTACAAGAACACCTAGATCTCGTTGTACTGCCCCTTTACCTAACTTGACTCCATTTAGGTAGTAATCTGCCTTCCTGTTCTTGCCACCAAAGTGGATAACCACACATTTATCCACATTAAACTGCATCTACCATGCGTCCGTCCACTCACCCAGCCTGTCCAGGTCACCCTGTATTCTCCTAACATCCTCCTCACATTTCACCTTGCCACCCAGCTTTGTGTCATCAGCAAATTTGCCAATATTATTTTTAATACCTTCATCTATATCTTTAATGTACATTGTAAAAAGCTGTGGTCCCAGCACTGCTCTCTGCGGCACACCACTGGTCACCGCCTGCCATTCCAAAATGGAGCCGTTTATCACTACTCTTTGTTTCTTGTCAGCCAACCAATTTTCAATCCATGTCAGTATTTTGCCCCTAATACCATGTGCCCTAATTTTGCTCACTAACCTCCTATGTGGGACTTTATCAAAGGCTTTCTGAAAGTCCAGGTATACTACATCCACTGGATCTCCCTTGGCCATCTTCAGAGTTACATCCTCAAAAAAATTCAGAAGATTAGTCAAGCATGATTTCCCCTTCATAAATCCATGCTGACTCTGACCTATCCTGTTATTGCTCTCCAGATGTGTCGTAATTTTGTCCTTTATAATTGACTCCAGCATTTTTCCCACCACTGAGGTCAGACTAACTGGTCTATAATTCTGTTTTCTCTCTCCCTCCTTTCTTAAAAGGTGGGACAACATTAGCCACCCTCCAATCCGCAAGAACTGATCCTGAATCTATAGAACATTGGAAAATGACCACCAATGCATCCACGATTTCTAGAGCCACCTCCTTCAGTACCCTGGGATGTAGACCATCAGGTCCCGGGGACTTATCAGCCTTCAGACCTAACAGTCTCTCCAACACCATTTCCTGCCTAATATAAATTCCCTTCAGTTCAGGTCCTTCAGCCACTATTACATCTGGGAGATTGCTCATTTCTCCCCCAGTGGAGACAGATCTAAAGTACCAAGTCAACTCTTCTGCCATTTCTTTGTTCCCTGTGATAAATTCACCTGTTTCTGTCTTCAAGGGCCCAATTTTAGTCTTAACCATATTTTTTTTTTCTTTTCACATACCTAAAAAAGCCTTTACTATCCTCCTTTATATTTTTGGCCACTTCACCTTATTTTTTCCTTGCGTATTTCCTTTTCAGTTATCCTCTGTTGTTCTTTAAAAGCTTCCCAGTCCTCCGATTTCCCACTCATCTTTGCTGTGTTATACTTTTTCTCTTTTGTCTTTATATGGTCCTTAACTTCCCTCGTCAGTCACTGCCACCCCTGCCTCCCCTTAGGATCTTTCTTCCTCTTTGGAATGAACTGATCCTGTACCTTCTGCATTATACCCAGAAATACCTGTCATTGTTGTTCCACTGCCATCTCTGCTAGGGTATTGCACCATTGAACTTTGGCCAGCTCCTCCCTCATAGCTCCATAGTTCTCCTTATTCAACTGAAATATTGTCACTTCCAATTCTATCCTCTCCCTTTCAAACTGCAGATTAAAGCATATTGTATTGTGGTCACTACCTCCTAATGGCTCCTTTACTTCGACATCCCTGATCAAATCCGGTTCATTGCACAACACCAGATCCAGAATTGCTTTCTCCCTGGTAGACTCCAGGACAAGCTGTTCTAAGAATCCAGCTTCGAGGCACTCCACAAACTCCCTTCCTTGGGGTCCAGTACCATCCTGATTCTCCCAGTCTACCTGCATGTTGAAATCCCCCATAACAACTGTAGTAATATCTTTGCGACAGGCCGATTTCAGCTCCTTATTCAACTTACACACTACATCCAGGCTACTGTTTGGGGGCCTGTAGATAACTCCCATTAGGGTCTTTATACCCTTAGAATTTCTCAGCTCTATCCATACTGACTCTACATCCCCTGATTCTAGGTCCCCCCTGCGCAAGGGACTGAATATCATCCCTTACCAACAGGGCCACCCCCACCCACTTCTGCCAGTCAGTCTGTCCTTACGATAACACGTATAGCCTTGAATATTCATTTCCCAGGCCCTGTCCACTTGAAGCCACATCTCAGTTATCTCCACAACATCGTAACTGCCAATTTCCAAATGAGCCTCAAGCTCATCCACCTTATTTCTAATGCTTCATGCATTCATATATAATATTCTTAATTTGCTACTCCCCTCACCCTTCCTATCAATCCCTATTTTGCTTGACCTTAAGGCATGATCCTTTTTTGAGTTTTTCAGTTGACTTCAATGGAAATAAACAGCAGGTGAGATGTAAAACTATTTGCTATCATCCATTTAACAATATTGCACAAAACCCCTGGAAGTCAAATCCCAGTGCAATCTGAAAATGAAGTCGGGATTAAAGATGGGGTGAATAATAGACCATAGCACATATTGTAATGGAAGTTGCATTCTAATATCATACATTCTACCTCTATTTTTGTAATCCTGTTATGAATTCCAAAGTTGTCTTCTTTCAGTGAAACATTAAACCAAAACTGTCTCAGGTGGATGCAAAAGATCCCATGACATAGCTTTTCAGAAGGTCAAGGGAGTTATCTTTTGACGTTTATCTATCTCTTAATGTTTATCCCTCAAATAACATTACGAAAACTGATTATCTGGTCATTATCACATTGCTGTTAGTGGGACTTACTGCCCACATATTGACGGCTGCATGTGTGCATGCATGTGTATCTGTGCATGTACATTTGCAAACAGGGCTGAATTTTCAGAGACCATGCAATGTAATCTGTAAAGACTTGTTTGTACTTGGGCCACATACCGATTGGATTCAACAATTAATCAACATTCTTGGCAACATCAGGCCTGTAAATTCCTCAGGATCGACTGTCATTCAGCAAAAATAAATCGGCAGTTCACTACCATGGTTTGATGAACAGGAAATCCTGACATAACATGTGCTCATCTTTTCTCACAGGAAATATGGTCCAGGCTTGAATGAATTCAATGTCAAGGACTGATGCATCAGAACTAGTCAGTATTTTTTGCTTTGAAACTGATTTAAATATGAAACAGTCTGCTCTTTCCTATTAATTTCTCAAAAATTCCCTTTTCATCATTACTAATTTAATTGTGAACACTATGAGATGCACTTTTTCTATCTTGGATGTTCTCAAATACTGTAAATTGTTATTATGGTACTTATGGGTACTTGACTGATTCCTATTTGATTTACAATGGTAGAGGAACAAACACTAGTGAATCTTAATAAAAAGGTCTTGCCATATCAAGATGTAGTTTACTGAATTCTTGTAAATAGGTATAATTAGCTAGTTAGACATTGTTACTAAACTACTAGAGAACATAATGACCGATTTAACCTCTGCAAGTCCAAATTCCCCACCCAAGATTGGCCAGACCTTAATGCCATCACCACCATTAAATAATGGTTTTAAAATGATTTTCTTATACTAAAGTTATATGACAATCATAGTACTTGTTATATAATAGCACATATCGTGAGCTCTAATCACAACTTTTTATGTTTTTCAAAGCTTGGTTTTTCAGTTCTTATGCCTTTGCCTGAACTTGCAACTTTTAGAGATTGATGTATTTGTACTCTGAGATCCCTCTATTCCTCTATTCCACAGAGTAGTTATTGCACCTTCTAGGTAATAACTAATCTCCCTATTCGTCCTACCAAAATATACTACCTTACATTTAGTTGTCTTGAACTTCATTTGCCATTTAGATTAGATTCCTACAGCATGGAAGCAGGCCCTTCGGCCCAACAAGTCCACACCCACCCAGACCCATTCCCCCAACCCTATATTTACCCCTGCCTAATACACTTAACACGATGGGCAATTTAGCGTGGCCAATTCACAAGACCTGTACATCTTTGGACGATGGGAGGAAACCCATGCAGACATGGGGAGAATGTGCAAACTCCACACAGAGAGTCGCCTGAGGCTGGAATCGAACTTGGGTCCGTAGTGCTATGAGGCAGCAGCGCTTTTGTTTGATCACTCTGCAAGAACAGAGTGAAAATGGAAAGACATGAGATAATGTATGCCACAAAGTTTTATCATGTGAGAGTTCATATAGAATGAGAATTTGAAGCCATCAAAGACAGCAGTGGTAAAATCCAACTTGGATTGAAATGTTGTTACAAGTCTTAACAATGATGGGGATGTCTGAGAGACAGAGTAAATTGAACTTTTAAAGGAGGAGATCAGCGTAAGATACATTTGAAACAGGGAGAGCTATGAACAAGAAAGGAAATAGGAAGAAGGATAATGAAAAGAATTTGAATGAAACAGAAAAGAGTAATAAAGTACAAAAATATAGGGAGAGATGAAAGAGAAGGCAAAAAGTAGAATGAAGAAAAAGATTGAACTCGAAGTGAAAAGAAGAACTGATTATTTTTGGCCTTTTGCTGGGAGGATTATATTTAGCAGGAAGGGTGTGAAGGACAAAGAATATTTTGGTATTTTAATGATTTTCTTTTAATTTAATTAAACTGAGAGGATGGAACTAGTAGGAATGGCTTGAGGAGGTTAGAGCTAAACACTGGTCAGTAGCCAGTTTTACAACACCATGGATTTTCTTGTCAACTGGTCCGGATGTTGTTCACTTCCTTTTCACTTCTCTGCCTGAGTGCGAACCTGATCTGAGGACCTTCACCCCAGATATGACAAGACAACAGGTCTCCAAGCCTGCCGGATGGAAAGGATACTGCTGTTGGCACCATCCTGATCCACACCGGCCATCCAGCCAACTTACCCAATCAGCTGCCTTGAGGAGGCTGCGTTGCTGTGACAACATACCCTTTTTGCATACATGTTTTAACATGGATCAATAAATAGTTATGGGGGAGCTTCAGCTTTCCTTTCTCCCACCTGGCTGATGAAGAATGTCTTCAGCTCTTACAACCTGCCATTGGTGTATGTTGGAAGTATTTACAGGTGATATCAACCTGTTTGTCTACATTAATTACACATCTTCCTTGACAATCATGGGATTACAACATGGAGCTTTGGGCTCAAAGTTAGGAGCACTATCAACTGTGCCATAGGACCTCTAACATCAGTTCACTATCAATGTTTTTACATGACCAGAGGTGACAGAGTACAAATACATCAATCACTAAAAGTTGCAAGTTCAGGCAAAGCCATAAGAACTTCTGATCCTACTGGGCACCCATTTGAAGAATGAAGGAACAGTGTGGGGGAATAGTTACCCTCAGTATTCCTGCAGTAAAATGAATAAGGGACAAAACAAGCAACTGAGGATGCTGGAAAGCTGAAACAAAAACAGAAATTGCTGGAGTAACTCATCAGGTCAGGCAGCACCTGTGCAGAGAAAGCAGAGTTAATGTTTCAGATCCAGTGACCCTTCTTCAGAATTGATTGTCGCTCAGAAAAACTGGTATAAATGATAAAAAGAGGGATGGGGGGATAAAGCAGTAAGTGATAAGTGGAGCCAGAACCCAGAGGGAGAGAGAGACTGTTAGGCAGACACAGAAATGGATATGGTAAGCCAAGGAACAAGCCACTCTTGGAATATTGTGTATATTTCCAGTCACCACACTAATAGAAGACTGTGGATGCTTTGGAGAGGGCACAGAAAAGGTTTACCAGGATGTTGCCTGGTATGGGGGATTTTAGCTGTGAAGAAAAGTCAGATGGATTGGGTTTGTTTTCAAGGAGGTTGAGAAGTGACCTAACAGAAGTTTATGGAATTGTGAATGGCATGGATAGATTAGATTAGATTACATTACAGTGTGGAAACAGGCCCTTCGGCCCAACAAGTCCACACCGACCCGCCGAAGCGCAACCCACTCATACCCCAACATTTGCCCCTTACCTAACACTACGGGCAATTTAGCATGGCCAATTCACCTGACCTGCACATCTTTGGATTGTGGGAGGAAACCGGAGCACTCGGAGGAAACCCACGCAGACACGGGGAGAACGTGCAAACTCCACACAGTCAGTCGCCTGAGGCGGGAATTGAACCCGGGTCTCTAACGCTGCGAGGCAGCAGTGCTAACCACTGTGCCACCATGCCACCCAAGTCATGGTTAGGAACATGGGATGTGGGGGCAGAACATAAATCAGGAGGGTGGAGATAGAAAACGCATGTAAGCAAGGCACTATTACAATAAGCGTGGGGACTTCAATATACAGGTGGACTTGGAAAATCAGACTGGTAACAGATCCCTTAAGAAGCATTTAGACAGACACATTAACAGGTTTCAAATAGAGAGGTGCCTACCATGTGCAGGCAGGTAGGATTATTTTAGAATGGTATCATGATCGACACAGACCTAGCATGCCATTGGGCCTATTCTTGTGCTGTACTGTTTTATGTTCTATGTTCTATAAAAGGAATTCATTGAATGTCTACAAGATGGTTCTTTTTGAGAAGCTTGTGGTAGAGCGCACTAGGGAACAGGGAATTCTGGATTTAGTGATGTGTAATGAGGTAGACTTTATTAGGGAGCTCAAGCTGTAAGAACCCTGAAGGGACAGTGACTAAGATATGATAGAGTTCAGCGAGGTAAAAACAATGACTGCAGATGCTGGAAACCAGATTCTGGATTAGTGGTGCTGGAAGAGCACAGCAGTTCAGGCAGCATCCAAGGAGTTTCTATGATAGAGTTCACCCTGCAATTGGAGAGGGAGAAGGGGGAATCAGATGACATGGTTTTACAATTGAGTAAAGGTAACTACTAAGATGTGAGGCAGGAACTGGTCAGAGTTGTTTGAAAGTGGAGCCTAACATGGAAGACCGTGAGGTAGGAATGGGAGGAATTTCTGGGAGTAATTTGTGAGGCACAGCAGTAGTAACATCCTAAGGGGAGGATGGCTGACAAGGGAAGTCAAGGACAGTATGAAAGTTAAAGAAAAAAAGCATACAATGCTGTGAAGATTAGTGGGAAACCAAAGGATTGAAAAGCTTTTAAAAACCAGCAGAGGATAACCAAAAACAAATTGGGGAGAGTAGATGAAATATGAGAGTTAGCTAGGTCGTAAGATAAAAGAAGACTGCCAAGAGTTATCTTATAGATATGTAACAGGAAAGAGAGAGCCAAAACTGGACATTGGACAACTGAAAAATGTAGCTGGAGAAGTAGTAATGGGGAACAAAGAAATGGCAGAGAGACTGAATAGGTACTTTACACCAGTCTTCACAGTAGAAGACACCAACAGCATACCAGAACTTTAAGACGGTCAGGGGCAGAGGTGAGTACAGTGGTCATCGCTAAGAAGAAAGTGCTGGGGAATCGGAAAAGTTTGAAGGTCGATAAATCACCTTGACCGGATGGACTACACCACAAGATTCTGAAGGAGCTTGTGGAATCATTGATGATGATCTTTCAGGAATCAGTGGAGCCAGGGAGGATCCCAAAGGACTGGAAAAGTGCTACTGTAACATTTAAGAAGGGAAGGAGGTGGAAGGCAGGAAATTATACACCGGTTCGTATGACCCCAGTCGTTCGTAGGATTTCAGAGGTCAGGCTAAGGATAAGGTTGCATAGTACATGGAAGTGCATTGGCTCAGTCAGTATGGCTTCATCAAGGGATGATTCCTGAAGAAGGGCTAATGCCCGAAACGTCGATTCTCCTGTTCCCTAGATGCTGCCTGACCTGCTGCGCTTTTCCAGCAACACATTTCCATCTCTGATCTCCAGCATCTGCAGACCTCACTTTCTCCTTCATCAAGGGATGGTCATGCCTGACAAATTGTTAGAATTATTGAGGAAGTAACCAGCAAGTTATTCAAAGGAGAGCTAGTGGATGTGATATTTTTGAATTTCAAGAAGACCATTAAGAATGTGCCTAACAGGAAGCTGCTAAATAAGAGAGACCACATGGTGGTAGGGTCAAGGTAGGCTGGCATGGATAAAGATTTGGCTGACTGGCAGAAGGCAGGGTGTGGGGATAGAGGAGTCTTTTTCAAGATGGAAGCTTTTGACTGGTGGGGATCCACAGGGGTCTGGGATGGGACCACAATTATTCATTCTATATGTCCAATGATCTGGACAAAGAAATTGTTGGTAAGTTTACAGATGATACAAAAATAGGTGGAGGGACAGATAGTATTGAGGAAGTCAGAAGGCTGCAGAAGTATTTAGAAAGATGAAGAGAGTGGAAAAAGAAGTGGCAGATGGAATACAATTTGGGAAAAGGTTATGCACTTTGGTGGGAAGAATAGAGGTGAAGACTATTTTCTAAATGGAGAAAGGCTTCAGAAATCTGAAGCACAAACGGTCTCTCTGAAGGTTCACATGCAAGTTGAGTTAGCAGTTAGAAAAGCAAATGCAATGTTAACATTCCTCTCAAGAGGGCTAGAATATAGGAGCAGGATGTGCTTCTGAGGCTTTGGTCAGACTGCATTTGGAATATTGTGAGCAGTTATGGATCCCACATTTAAGGAAAGTTATGCTGGCGTGGAAGGGAGACCGGAGGAGGTTACAAGAATGGTCCCGGGCAGGAAGGGCCGTCATATGAGGAGCAACTGAGGATTCTGAGTCTGCACTCGACAGAGTTTAGAACGATGAAAGGTACCTGATCGAAACGTACTGAGTACCAAAAGGCCTCACTGGAGTGGGTGTGGACAAGATGGTTCCATTAGAAGGAACGGCTAGGACCCGAGGGCACAGCCTCAGAATGAAGGGATGACTCTTTAGAGCTGAGATGAGGAGGAATTTCTTCAGTTGGAGGGTGATGAATCTGTGGAACTCATTGCTGCAAAGGGCTGTGGAGACCAAGTCATTGAATGTATTTAAGACAGAGATAGATAGGTTCTTGATTAGTAAAAAGTTCAAAGGTTACAATGAGAAGGCAGGAGAGTAGGGTTGAGTAACGTATCTGTCATAATCGAATGGTGGAGCAGACTCGATGTGTCAATTGGCCAAATTCTATTCTTACATCATGTGGTCTTATATGTAATGGTCTGAAGAACAGAAAGGCAACTCATTATCTTAATGGGGAGAAACACCAGGGTGCTTTAGTGCAGTGGGTTCTCAGCATCTTCATGCATGAATCACAGAAAGGTAGCAGCTAATAAGGAAGGTAAATGGAATTTTGGGGTTTATTGGTAAAGGAATATAGTATAAAAGTAGGGAAGTGTTGCTATAACTGTACAAGGCATTAGTAAAACCACAAGTGGAGTATTACATTCAATTTTGTTCCCCTTACTTGAGGAGAGATATAGTCACATTGAAGGCAGTCCAGTGGAGGTTCACTAGATTGATTCCAGTGATGAAAGATTTGTCTTATGAAGAGAGATTGCGTAGTTTAGGTCTATTCCCTCTGGGATTTAGAAGAATTAGAGGAGATCTAATTGAGGTTTATAAGCTGCTAAAGGGGATTGACAGAGTAGATGTAGAAAGATGTTTCATTATGTGGGGCAATCCAAAATGAAAGATCATATTGGTAGCAGATTAAAAACAGAGATGAGGAGAAATGATTTCTCTTAAATGGTCATGAAACTGTGGGATTCACTGCCCAAGGAAGTGGTGGATTCTGGGACATAGAGTAAATTTAAGGAGGAAGTAGAGAGATCTTTCAGTTAATAAGGGTTGGAAGGGTTTTGGAGAATGAGTAGGAAAGTGGAGTTGAGGCCCAGATGAGGTCAGCCATGATTATACAGACTGGTGGAGCAGACTGGAGGCTCTGAATTACCAACTTCTGTTCCCAGTTCTTACATTCCAAATGACTACTTTGTGTCTGCTTTTACTGAGGAAGATACTGGAAATCACCCAGAAATAGAGTTCCGATGGCAAGGAGTTTAAGGAAGTTAGCATTAAAAGGACAATCAGCAAGAAGCTGATAAACCCCACTACCTACTGTTTTACATTCAAGAGTGTTGAAGGAGGTGGCTGTAGTAATAGACAATACATTAGTAATTATTTTCCAAAGAATTTGGAATGAATCCTGTGGATTGGAAGTTGGCAAATGTTACCCACTTTTTAAGAGGGAAGAACGAGAGAAATCAGGGAATGATAGAGCAAATAGCATTGCACCAGTAATCAGGAAAATGCTGGAATTTATTATTAGGGAAGAAGAAAATAGATATATATTTCATAAGTTTCCAATGGGAAATCATGTTTGATGTCAGTAACAAAGTTGACAAATGAGAGTCAATGGATATCGAATGCATGCATTTTCAGAAAGCTTTAGCTAAAGTTCCCAGTAGGAGGCTGTTTAAATTAAAGCACATGGGTAGGCGGTCAGGCCCTGACATGGATTAATAAATAGCTAATGTTGAGACCATCATTATTATTCTTTCATTTTTCACATTTTTGGTTTGGAACTGTGAGTTGCAGTTGAGAACTGCAATTTCAACTTTGAACAGCAACTTGTTTTTTTTTAAAGAAAGAGGACAAAATGTGGGTACAATTACAACATTTAAAAAACATTTGGATAAGCACATGAATAGGAAAGGGTTGGAGGGTTATCGGCCAGGAGCAGGCAGGTGAGACTAGTTTAGTTTGGGATTATGTTCAGCATAGACTGGTTGAACCAAAAAGTCTGTGACTCTGTGATTCTGTGACTCTTAAACAAAACTGATAATGAGGAACATAAACTGGTGAAAATGGGATAGCTGTGCTGAAAACAACCTATGTGATGACAGAGCCTGGGGTGTGAGGATGGATAAAGGGCATGGAAGAAGTTGCTCAGGCTCCAAAAGTATTGAAGTCACTATTGAGCCCTGAAGGCTGCAGGGTCCCCAAGTTAGAAGTGAGATACTGTTCTTCCAGATTGTGTTGAGCTTCACTGGAGCACTACAAAAAGCCCAAGACAGAGATGTTGACCAGGAACACCACGTTATGTTGAACTGGTAGGCAACTGGAAGCTCAGAGTTATTTTTGTAGACAGATCGAAGGTGTTCCGCAAAAACATTGCCCAGTCGGGATTCAATTCAGTTAAGATTCCTGGTCTGGACTACTATGATGTGACACACGCTGCAGAAGGTGTGTGCTAATGGTGTTTAGGGATTATGTTCAGATATAATACAGGTCATTCTGCCATAACACGCATTTCGTTAATGGGATTTTGCTATAACGTGAATGACGAACTGGGGACACAGTTTTGAAAATGCAAACTTTTAAAACATGTATTGGTTATAATGCGATTCCAGCCCCATTAGTTTAAATGATACTACCATTACACGATTTTCTTATAACACAGGATTGCATGAGAGTGGAACTATCACATTATAGCAGAACTGTCTGTATCTATGAACTTTCCCCTCTCTCCTCTATTAGCATTTAATCAATGCACACAGGCTAGGCATGCTAAGCTGGCACCAATAAGAGTGATCATGCAGCTGTCAGTTTGTTGTAAGCAATCTAACCAGTTTGCTAATTTATGTTAGAGGAGAACTCCTATTTTTCACTGATTTTTAAAACATGATTCCACTCTCGTACTAATATGGTTGATGTAGTGGGATTTTGACTGTCCCTCTTAAGTAACCCAACAATCACAAGATTGTATCAAATCTATATATAGAATCTTCAGAAAGGGTAGTAGGGTGGCTCAGTGGTTAGCACTGCTGCCTCACAGCACCAGGGACCTGGGGTTCAATGCCAGCCTTGGGCAACTGCCTGAGTAGAGTTTGCACATTCTGCCTGTGTTTGCTTGGATTACCTCCGGTTTCCTCCCATAGTCCAAAGGTGTGCAGGTTGGGTGGATTGGCCATGCTAAATTGCCTATAGCATTCAGGAGTGTGCAGGTTGGTTGGGTTAGCTATGATAAATGCAGGGTTACAGGAATAGGTTAAGTGGGGCAGGGCTGGATGGTATGCTCTTTGGAGGGCAATGTGGACTTGATGGGCAGAATGGCCTGCTTCCACGCTGTAGGGATTTTGTGATTCTATATCTTCAAAGAAGAAAAATAGACATTCACCACTTGGACTGCAGCAATTCAAGAAGCCAGCCTGAGCCCAACACTTACCTTTCCAAGGGAAATAAGGAGTGTACAGTAAACGTGATTGTGCCATTAAATTTCCACATCCCCAGTACAAATACCACTGGTTTGTAATCCACTGTGATGTTAACAGCACTGGTTCAATTCCTGTACTGGCTTAGATCACAACTCACTTTCTTGACCTCATTCCTCGCCTGAGATGTGGTGACCCTCAAATCAAAACCCCCATTAATAGGCTGTGTCACATGAGAGAGCAGCTCCATAGTACTCTCGGACTATAGTGACTTTATATAAAAAAAAGAGATTGACTTGAGTAAAAATTTAGCCAATGGTGCGCATAAAATATGAGAGAAAAACACAATGAAATAATGTTTGAAAAAATATTATAAAATTGCAATGTATTCAATGAGTCCCCTTGATGGTCCCAGTTTACATTCTGTCATTAGCTACTTGAAAGACCACATGATTATTTTAAAATAACCAGCTACTGAAAAATGAACCCCATGCATGACAGAAGATGCTCAGCTCTCAATGACTGCATCGTAGTACAGGTGGCGTCTCAGCTTGAAGAGAAACTACAGAAAAACAGTATGAAGGCAGACTCTTAAAGTATTTTTACTCTAATCCTTCTCTATCATGAATGGCAAATACTATACTCAAAAGATGATTTTGCTAATCTCACACACAATTCCTTGTGCTAAGCTTAAGCAGAACATTTTGGAGTCCTAACTCTGATTTTCACCTGTGGGTGCAAGAAAGAATGGAATGAGAACAGCCCCTTCAGTTCACCAAAACGATCCCTTCAGAGAGTTTATATCTATCTGTGCTATCATAGGATAATGTACAAATAGGCAGAGAGTAAGAAAAGTGAATACCCACCTGTGAATCTTTTAGGTGACACTGGAAAGCAATTGAGGAAATATCTCCAGACTATTAATATAACAAATACAGGTTACATTTGTCAAGTTTTAATTTGATGCATCATAACACAGTGAACAAAAGGGAGATTTAATTTCATTTTAAGCAACTTTAAACAGGGAAGCTAAATTCAATTTAACAAGGGCTTTGATCAACTGTATCATGTAAGATTCCCTAATTGAGACTGTAAAAGAAACCATAGATGTTCACATCCTGTTTACTATCTCTAAGATGCTTAGGACACAGTACACTTGATCATTATCATTTTGACACTTTCCTTGATACCTTACACTATTTAAAATAAAATTATTTTAGTAACAGGAGTAATGTTGTACCAGAGAAGATGTTTTCCTGTAAAGCAGCAAGCTGAGCATACAATCATCCTCCAAACCCCTCAACTTGCTCCACTCAATTTCAAACTTGATGGTCCAGCAGAAATTTTTATTCCAATGCAGACAGTTAGCAAACACCAAACAGCATTTTTAAAAGCAACTCTGGGGATGGCCTTGATTTTACAAGCACTGGCATTCATAATCAAGTTGTTACATGGATATGAACACAGGAGATACGGTTAGTAAGTTTGCAGCTGACACCAAAGTGGAAGTGTCATGGACAGCAAAGAAGGTTACCTCAGAGTACAATGGGATCTTGATCAGATAGGCCAATGGGCTGAGGAGTGGCAGGTGGAGTTTAATTTAGATAAATGTGAGGTGCTGTATTTTGGAAAGACAAATCAGGATAGGACTTATACTTAATGGTAAGGTCCTGGGGAGTGTTGCTGAACAAAGGGATCTTGGAGTGCAAGTTCATTGTTCCTTGAAAGTGGAGTTGCAGGTAAGTAGGAGAGTGAAGAAGGCGTTTGGTATACTTGCCTTTATTGGTCAGTGCAATAGGACATTGGTTAGGCCACTTTTGGAATATTGCATTCAATTCT
Organism: Chiloscyllium plagiosum; assembly: GCF_037043375.1. Taxonomy (NCBI): domain Eukaryota; kingdom Metazoa; phylum Chordata; class Chondrichthyes; order Orectolobiformes; family Hemiscylliidae; genus Chiloscyllium; species Chiloscyllium plagiosum. Next base: position 39,952,467 of record NW_028270148.1, read on the forward strand.
GATCTCCCTGCTATAGGAAGGATGTTGTGAAACTTGAAAGCGTTCAGAAAAGACTTACAAGGATGTTGGCAAGGTTGGAGGGTTTAAGCTATAGGGAGAGGCTGAGTAGGCTGGGACTGTTTTCCTTGGAGCGTCAAAGGCTGAGGGGTGACCTTATAGAGATTTATAAAATCATGAGGTGCATGGATAGGGTAAACAGACAACACCTTTTCCCTGGAGTAGGGGAGTCCAAAACTAGAGGGTATAGGTTTAAGGCAAGAGGGGAAAGACTTAAAAGAGACCTATGGGGTGACTCTTTCATGCAAAGTGTGGTGCGTGTATGGAATGAGCTGCTAGAGGAAGTGGTGAAGGCTGATACAATTGCAACATTTAAAAGGCACCTGGATGGGTATATGAATAGGAAGGGTTTATAGGAATATGGGCCAAATGCTGGCAAATGCGACTAGATTTATTTTAGATATCTGACAGGTATGAATTGTTGGACCAAAGAGTCTGTTTCTATGTTGTATATCTCTATGACTCTATGACACTATGAGCATTGCAACCTAAGCTATAAGTGCACCCAGAAATCCTTCCTTTGTATGCTACAGTTTTCATTCATCCTTTGAAGTCACGTACTAATGGTTAGATTTAGGCGAGTGCCTGGATTGAAATGACTGGTTGACTTTAACTTTCATTTGTATTTGCTTTAAAAAAAATACTCAGCTACATCAAAGCCAAAATAAGGAATTCAAAGTTTTGAAAACAAAAGAACGAACAATCAACTGTATCTACATGAGAATCCTGAAAGATTCCCTAGTTGTGACTGTAACATTCAGGGGCTTGCACCCCTGGAATATTTTGATGTATTGCATTTCAACCAATGCATTCAGGTCAATTCAAAACACTTTACAATAGCAAGGTGTTTAATTTTAAGTAGAACAAGTGATAATCAAATTTCAAACAGAATATATTAGCTCAGACGTTACCTCAATTGTTATTTTCTCAAATCCAACCTCTCTGTCACAGTTACAGTGACATTGCACTCTGTCTACATACCCTTTCATAGAAGCCCTCTAGACCTCCAGCCCTTAATTGTTTTGACCCTCTTTTGTCTTCTTCCACCTTCTGTTTAGTGTGAACCTCCACTGACAACTCAATTCTGCCATTATCCACTCCGACCCTTTTCACGCTGGTAATCTTTATTGATTTCCTGTACATGTTCATGCTATTTTCCTAGCATGCCTTAAGTAGTTTTCTTCCTTTGTCCAATTCTCTCAGTTCTTACTGGCATTTCCACACCACCTGTCAATGTTAGGAGGCATGTAAAAAAATGCAATAAAAACAGAAATAGCTGGTGAAACTCATCAGGTCTGGCAGCATCTGTGGAAAGAAAGCAGAGTCAATGTTTCAGATCCAGTGACACTTCTTCAGATCTCAAGGAGCAGAAGGTCAGAAGTGATAGTAAACATTGGACACAAGGTGGGGTTAGGAGAGGGGAGGAAGTTAGAGGGAAGGGTAGAGGAGGAACGTTGCAGAGGGGCATCGGTATCTGTGAGGTGTTGCATCTTGCACTCCTTAGTGCTTGAAAAAAACAGAAAAAGTTTCTTCTTAGAATGTCAAATGAGCCAGACAGTGAAGTTGAACTGGGGGGAGCAGCAGGGCAGGTCTGAGCCAGCATGAGGTGGTGCTGATGGAGAGAGAAGTCGAGAGTGTGTATATGGTAACACATGGCTCTGAATGGGAATCTCAGGATGTGGCAAGAACAGCTGTCTGAGAACTGTTGTACGTCGTGGAGATACCTGTGATCTTGGTTGGATTCGAAACACGAAGGATGAAACTTCAGTTGGAACTGAGTTCTGAAAAAGGGTCACTGGACTTGAAATGTTAATTCTGCTTTCTCTCTACACATGCTGCCAGACCCACTGACTTTCTCCAGCATTTCATGTTTTTGTAACAAATGCATTCTTGTTACCTCAGTTAATCTTGCTATTCTATCAACCAAAAGCAAAGCTACAGTTTTCATATGTCCTTTGAAGTCACATACCAATGGTAAGATATTGGAGAGTGCCTGAAGCAGAATGACTGGTTGACTTTGGCTTTTTTCAGGTGATTTACAACATTCTTCTACTTGAGCAAAAATCAAATGGCTCAACACAGACAAATGAGAGTCAATTTTGGACCCTTTCCCATTTAAATGACTTAAGATCACATTGACTTGACCCACTGAGCCAACTAGAACCGTGTACCGCTAACCTGTCATTTTCCACAGTGTCTCCAACAAGGTACATTTAAAACAGATTTAAGACATGCTAATTTTGCAATATTGGTACATTTTTGTATTTGTCTACATCGTTAAAATGGTTGACAGTAGGAAAAGATTACTCATTGGTTTTTGACATGAACAATATTTATCTTCTATAATCTAAACATGTGTTACTTAGTATAGTTGTCAAGAACATCCTGTGACATATCATTTACTGCAGTTTGTAAGCAAGCACGTAATATTTTCTGTAACACTATTATTTAACATACAAGCCCAACAACAACATGCACATATTTCTGGCCAAAGTTTAGCAAACTGAAGACAGCAGATTGAGAAATCCAGTTCTATTTTCAATGTTATATTTATACACCGTCCATAGCTAGTTCAGCAAGTTTACTGCTGTAATGTGTAGTTTGGAAGAAAAAAATGCCCCACCAAATAATACATGAGAATACAGTTTGTGGTATCCACCACAAATGGTTGGGCAATAAATTAAGTCACTTCATTGCAGAAATTATAGAGATAATCAAAAAGAACAGAACACTGAAAAAGTATCTTCCTGAAGACCTAAAAGTCACTTGCAAAATCACCAAGGTAAATAGTTCATATATTTCAATCTAGCAATAAGATATGTTTCGCAAAATTTCTCCATGTTGTATAAAGAAATGATTCTGGAAGCGTTAATGTTTGAGACTGCTTGAAGCAACACCTAATCTGACAATGTCACACAGAGTTGGGTGAGGACAAGAAAAGTCTAATTGGAGATCCTGATGGAGATAAGTATGTCATTGTCTCCTGACAGCTTTAGTTATTATGTCTAACTCGTCAATGCAACTCAAACATTTTGCTATCGTGCAGCAAACAACATCCTGTTAAGTGTTTTTTCTCATGAAGAACTTGTGGTTCATTTTCTACAACTGTTAACAATGAGGTCCTTTGGCTCAGTGTGGAAAATAGCATTGCCCTCTGGCCCAGGAGGCCTAGGTTCAAGTCCCACATTCTCCAGAGGTGTATCATAACATGTTTGAACAGGTTGATTAGTATAATCTGGAAAAGAAGATTAGTGCCAGTACTCAAACCCAACGGCCACTAGTAGTGGTTTGTTCTGTAACATATACAATATTGCACAGTCAAGATAACTCAGGAAGGAATGCTTAGGTTAATGACAAATTTAATATCACCATATTTCAACATAATCCTCCCAATGTGCAAGGAAATAAATTTTTAAAAATTTACATGAAAGCAACTTGATTTAAATTAAATGGATTTAAAATCAAAATGTTCCTTACAGTTAGCAGCACCAATAAGGCAGGTAATTATTGCCCATCCCTTGTTAACCTGAGAAAATAGTGAACTTCATCCATCATTGCAGTCCTTGTGGTACTGCTGTTGTAACTACATATTCATTTCTCATCCAGCAATGTCAAGGAAGTGGCAATATATGTATGTCCACCTCAACCTCCTTTATGACATAAAGGAGATGTTGTGCCTGGGATTCTGTAGCTTTTGCAGTTAGAATTCTACAATACCGATAAACAAATGGCAAATGGGCATTTTATTAAACTGAATAATTTTAAATGCGTCAGAAATGCACAAAGGCCATACACTGCAGATGCTAGAAATCTGAAATAAGTACAAAACTGGATAGGAACACCACAGCAGGTGATGCAGCATCTGTGGAGAGAACCAGAATTAATGTTCCAGGTCAATGACATGAATTTTCAACAACAATACTATAGGCAGCAAGGTGGCTCAGTGTTCAGCACTGCTTCCTCAAAGCACGATGGACCCAGGTTCAACCCTAGCCTTCAGCTACTGCGTGGAGTTTGCACATTCGCCCTGGGTCTGCGTGAGTTTTCTCCCACAGTCCAAAGATGGGCAGATCAGGTGGATTGGCTCTGCTAAATTGCCCAGTGTCCAACTTAGTGTGGGTTAGCCATGGGAAATACAGGGTTACAGAAATGGGCAGGGGGGTGAGTCTGGGTGGGATGGTCTTTAGAAAGTTGGTGTGAACTTAATGGACTGTTTCCACATGTAGGGATTTTGTGATCTTGTACATAGAATGCCCGTAAAATATTTTAAGAATGTACATTTTGCTGAAGAACTACAGGCCTGCTGTCCACTCAAGAAGTGAATTAATTTTGCTGCATTGTTTTGACATTGTGAGTGCAGTCAGGCCATAAGAATTTTTACAGCACCTGAAAATCAACAGCAATGTTTCTGAGTTTAGTACACTGCCATGATAGTTAGAATGGGATTGTTGCAGCTTGGGTAATAAATTTGAAAAATAAATATTTTGCTTTGCATTTAGCAGTGACAAATGATGGTTGCAACATCACTTTTGCAATCCTGCCAAGAACAGAAAATCATGGTTCTCCAGTCAGTGATTGAATAAATTACACAGAGAGAATACAGTCCAGGGAAGTAAACTAGGTCTTGGCCCTCTTAAAGACAGATCAGGTCCTTCCAAAAACGATAGTTCAATGTTATGCAAGATTGTTACTTCCTCCTGACAACTTCTAAAAATAGTAATAAAAACAGGAAGTGCTTGAAACATTCACAGACATGTCTTTTTGTTTCCAGCAGGGCATATGTTTTGATGTGGCCATGTTTATGTTATGTTTCGTATCATGAGGGCATGGGTTTAATGGTATTGAAAGATCTAAGAGATGTTTATTACAGTTCACATGTATGTAGACATATTACATTCATAGGCACATATGTGTTTAGCTGAGAGTGTGGTGCTGGAAAAGCACAGTAGGTCAGGCATCATCTGAGGAGCAGGAGAATTGACATCAGGCTTATGCCTGAAAATTCGATTCTCCAGCTCCTTGGATACTGCCTGACCTGCTGTGCTTTTGCAACACCACACTCTCGACTCTGATCTCCAGCATCTGCAGTCCTCACTTTCTCCTAATATGTGTCTAGGCCAACTTAACGTGATTCAGTGACAAAGAGCATCATGCTTTCATCTGCATCTCAAGCTTCAAGTGGTTCAAGTTAAGAGAGAATGTGAGATGTATACACCTTCGGACCACATACAATGATGATTGCACGAACACTTCTTTTAACTGGATCTTGACCTACTGATGGTGAGACATGACATGTCACCGTTTGTTCCAAAGGTAAGTAAAAAACCAAAACAGATAGTCATGATATTATATAGGCATGTTTTTTCAATTTCATAATTTTACAAACAGGTGAAAAAACAGTATTTACAAGCTTAACAATTCAAATTACAATATCACACTTTGTAAATTTGATATCGCATCCTGATCTGGTGATTGCGTGCCAATCTGGAGAAATACATGTTGCACTTGTTTGACAGCTTGGTTCTCTAGCTGCTGATTGTTGTCACTGAACATCATCTCTCAGTCATCATTGTCAGAGCTCTCTTCTTCAATCTGTTTGTGCATGGTTTGTCTGAGCTGACTTGTGCACTTTCGTAATGTGGTCAGCAATGATTTTGTATGATCTCAGCTGGTTGCAAAGTTTAGCAACCTTTGCTGGTGTCCAAGTATTTGTATTTAAATGCTGAGGAAGGTGCAAATGAGAAGTTTGAAGGTTGGAAATAGATTGGCTGCGCTGGAAGAAACCCATACAAAAGAGGACCTCGGGCTGTGGTGTGGGAAACAAACATAAAGGAGGTTGTTCACATTTTGTTTGCCTCTCTTTATTTTCTTTTTTGTCTCAGCACAGTCTGCATTTAATCTATTCACTCCTTCCCCAACCCACACATCTTCAGAATAAATACCACCTTTTCCCAGTGACTTTCGGTTCTGATGAAGGTCACTGGCCCTGAAACATTAACTCTGTTTCTCTCTTTACAGATGCTTCCAAACCTGCTGAGTTTCTCCATCACTTTCTGCTTTTGTTTGATCTAGTAGATTATTTGAGTGTGGATTTTGGGGTGATATGGGTCACTCTCCCTAACACACATGTCCTGAAGCAGTTTGCTAGTGAACTGTGCTCTACTGTTAGACATTATTATTCCAGGACACCAAACAAACTAAAGATAATGCTCAAAATTTCAGTGGTTGCACTCATTGTGTTGCTAACTCAAATTAAACAATGGTAGTTTGGAGATATAATGCGTCAGGAATGTAATGTTCTTGATGCATTGTGAATCGGCCTGTTGCTACCTTCATGTAAAGAGTGGATGGAACATCATGTGGAGATTGACACTCCCTCATGCATTTTGGCATCAGATCATAAGATATAGGAGCAGAAGTAGACCATTCAGCCCATCGAGTCTGCTCCACCATTCAATGAGATCTGATAATTCTCAATGCCATTTTTCTGCCTTGTCCCTACAATCCTTGAAGTTCTGTTTATCCCGGTTTTGACTACAGCACAGACCTTACAAATCTTTCCTATTCATTATTTGTCCAAATTTCTTTTAAACATTATTAATGACCCACCTCAACCACTTCCACTGGAAGCTCATTGCATATGTGTACCACTGTCTGTGTGAAAAGGTTGCCCTCCAGGTTCCCTTTTATTCTTTCCCCTCCACCCTTAAACTGATGCCCTCTAGTCCGCGATTCCCCAACTCTGGGAAAAAGACTGATAACAACTCAACTTTGAGGAGAAAGTGAGGTCTGCAGATGCTGGAGATCAGAGATGGAAATGTGTTGCTGGAAAAGCGCAGCAGGTCAGGCAGCATCTAGGGAACAGGAGAATCGACGTTTCGGGCATTAGCCCTTCTTCATTCCTGAAGAAGGGCTAATGCCCGAAACGTCGATTCTCCTGTTCCCTAGATGCTGCCTGACCTGCTGCGCTTTTCCAGCAACACATTTCCATCTCTAACAACTCAACTTTGACAGCCTTGTGCAGTAAAACATCCCACAAATTCAATCCCCTCTAAAAGAAATAATTCCTCCTCCTCTCTGTCATAAATGGATGATCCTGAGATTACGCCCCTCTGGACTTAGATTCTCCCAGAAAAAATAACAATTTGTCAGCCTTGTTAAGGCTATAAATAATCTTATATCTTTTAATAAGGTTGCCTCTCATTCTTCTAAACACCAATAAATATATGTCCAAGAGTGTGGCACTGGAAAAGCACAGCTGGTCAGGCAGCATCTGAGGAGCAGGAGAGTCAACATTTCAAGTATAAGCTCTTCATCAGGATTGAGGGGGTGGCCTAAGGGAGCTGAGAGATAAATGGGAGGGGGTGGGGCAGGGCTGGTGGGAAGGTAGCTGGGAATGTGATAGGCAGGTGAAGGTGGGGATGAAGATGATAGGTTGGAGAGGAGGGTGAAGCAGATAGATGGGAAAGAAGATGGACAGGTCAGATAGGTCAAGAGGATGGTGCTGTGTTGGAAGGTTGGATCTGGGATAAGGTGGTGGGAGGGGAAATGAGGAAATTGGTGAAATCCACATTGATCCTGTGTGGTTGCAGGGTCCCAAGATGGAAGGTGAGGCATTCTTCCTCCAGGCAGCAGGTGGCTGGAGTTTGGCGATGGAGGAGGCCCAGGACCTGCATGTCCTTGGCAGAGTGGGAGGGGGAGTTGAAGGTTTGGCCACAGGCCAATAGGGCTGATTAGTGCATGTGTCCCAGAGATGTTCTCGGAAACATTTGCAAGTTGGTGTCCTGTCTCCCCAGTGTAGAAGACCCCCTCATTCCTGATGAAGAGCTTATGCTTGAAACGTTGGTTCTCCTGCTCCTTGGATGCTGCCTGACTGGTTGTGCTTTTCCAACGCCACATTCTTTGACTCTGATCTCCAGCATCTGCAGGTCTCATTTTCCCCTAAGTCTATGCTAGGCATAGTCAACCTATCCTCATAAGAAAATGCCTCCATGCTGAAATTAACCTGGTGAGCCTTCTCTGGATTGCCTCCAATGCCAATCCATCTTTCCTTAGACTGAAGACCAAAAGTGTGCTCAATTTTTTATGGATGGGCTAATTAGTGGTTTTTATGATTTTCACAAGACTTCCCTTTGAAATAAAGGCCAGAACTCCATTTGTCTTTCCTACTGTCTGCTGAACTTGGATGCTAGTTGAAACTTTATTGCTGGAACAGCACAGCAGGTCAGGCAGCATCCAGGGAACAGGAGATTCGACGTTTCGGGCACAGGCCCTTCTTCAGGAATAACTGCTTCTTCCCTGGATGCTGCCTGACCTGCTGTGCTGTTCCAGCAATAAAGTTTCAACTTTGATCTCCAGCATCTGCAGACCTCACTTTCTCCTAGAACTTGGATGCTAGCCTTTTTGTAATTCTCATATGCATTCACGTGTCATTAAATATCCTGATTAATCCCTGGCCATTGCAGATTCATGTGCTAATCATTTTGTGCATTCAATACCCTTGTTTCTCTGGTGTAAACAGATATGATATCCTTGTGTGATGGTATTTCAGTGTTCGGACTTGATAGCCCTTGAAGATGATATTCTAAAATCATCCCTATATGACCAAAATGAACAAATATTCTCAGGTCATGCCAAGCTTAGATAATTATCTCTTGTAGTTGCCCATCATTAATAATTGCTGATTGCAACTGCTCATTCTGATTGTGATCAAAGTGTAACAGCTCCTCCTCAAGAACATCTTCAACTTCAACCAATATGATTGCTTCACGTATGGTCTATTCTGCCATAGTACAGGTGAGTTGAATATCATGAATTGTGACCATTCTGAGATCTGAACATGGTGGTAGCCTTGTCATCTACCGCGTAAGAGATTTCAGGAAGCCAACATGAGCTTGCATATAGCGACGGCAGTGTAATTCTGTCAAGGCATGGAATTAGTGATCCATTACGCACTGCGAGCATGTCTCTAATGAACAGTACCATGGGGCATCACTTGCTGAGGTACATGTCTTTCAGGAGGTTGTAGTGGTTATAAGTTGGCACTAGTTCCAGAGTTGATTTTTGCTTTTGAGATGTCTTACTTTTCCAGAACATATGATATTAATGGTAGTAAAAGTTTATAACTGCTTCTTACTGTCGACATGATATGTAACATTAACAATATGGAATGCTTGGTCATTCTTCTGAAATTTACCTTTAGTTTTGTTGCCACTGATGTGTTTACATTTGTAAACTTCCATAAAACTTTCCTTGCTATAGTCACCTGGCTTTCATTCTGGGTCTGGCATGGCCTTGGAACCAGATTTCCTGCACATACATACCCAATACCCTTTGGTGCCACATGCTTCACAGATGCTACTAAAAGCTGGATAGTTTGTGGGTGGGTGTGACAAAGCACAACTGTTCCAGATTTTGTGGTTTGTTATGCTTTGCTGAGTTTCCCTTTTATTCTTCTTTTCCCCCACTTCCTCCTTTCAATTACAGAAAACCTACCACATTTCTACCATGCTTCAGTTCCAAAGAAGTGTCATATTCATCTCATAGTATTAACTTGGTTTCTTTCTCCAGAGATGCTGCCACTTTCCTTTTGGTCCCATTGATTCTTCATTCTGATGGTCCTGTATATCTCAAGAATTTGTATTTCCATAGATGACCAATAAAATTATGGCAGCCGTTGATCAGCCCTAATGTATATGTTGCGCCACCCTGTATTTATTCTGTCAAACTCTGGCCAGTTTGATGTAAGATTTCCACATTGTATACTTCTCGATTGTAAGAGCCTGCCTCAGGTTCCTATGTTCAGGGCTGAAGAATTGGAGATATTCTTGCTCATTTCACAATACGCTGGCTCTAAAAAGATTTGGATGCTTCCATCATATCTCAGTGACCTAAGCTGAATATAATATTGTTAAATAATTTGGAAATTGCCCAGCATCTTTTATCGTCATAAAGACATTGGCCCATTATCTTTCTGAGGATCTTCATTGGGACGATGAGCATATTAATTGTGAAATGAGAGCAAACTATGATGGTACCAAAGGTGAGAGCTGAAGAGGGTGATGACCTAAGACTCCCCCACCCAGAGTATGAGACCAGGGGTATTTTAACTTTCCCTGACTGCCTTTACTTCGCCAACACTGATACCCCCTCTCAAAGCTGGCAGGCATTATTTGATACAGATGGTAAAATTAGAAATACATGAGGTTGGAAGGCAGGCCACCAAGAAAACGGAAGGGGATTGAAAAGGGTGATGAGACATTTATAAAATTCAGGAAGGTGGGAAAGCTCTGTGGAGTTGGGAGCAGCAATTTTGCTTCTTCTTACTTAAAGGGACCCTTGAGCAAAGCAGAAGTACCAAGAGTACTCACCTCTTGGGTAAACTACTAGCTGCTGCTAGTGACTGGTCTGAAATTGTACTGGACATTAACAGGATATGATTTTGGCATTTTAGTTAAGACCTTGGTCCCCTGATTGCAGATAAAGTTAAGGGAGCAGGAGGGGGGCATTTTAATGTCCTGTGAATGGTCCTGATGAGAATAGGTGTATTAATATTCCCCTTGTACATGGGAGTTAATCCAGCACTTGCAAAAGTTTTTGGCACAATGATTTAATAGATTCTCATGATTGAGGTCAGTCTCAGATCTCTTCCATTATCATTGCAGCAGCAATTTGATTTAAAACTAAATCATGGGCTGGATTTTATGTCCTTAGATAGCAGGTTCTCCAATGGGGCAAGGAGAGTAAATGTATGGCATGCTGTGCCCAGGACCTATTCTCTTCCGTCCTGATTTGTCAGGGCAGGATAACCGCCAGAAGATCTGCCTATCTATCTGCCAGTGGCCATTCAATGGACATTTATGGGTCTCATCCCACCAATCAGCAGCCAGAGAGGTTCCACGTGTACCTGGACAGCTTCCACTGCACAGGCTGGTGACGGACAAGGGCATTTTTCCCTTAACAGGCCCTTTAAACTCATTGGGAGCATTGCTCCCAGACTTCCCTCTGGTCCAGTCTCTTTCTGAGTATACCTTCCTGCAGAAGCAGCAGTGATGCTGTTGCTGATACTGGGGATACTGTTCACCTCTTGCTCTCTAAGGTTGGGACCTCCTGTCGTTTCCAGTCAGTCATTAAATGACAAGGAGAAGGAGGAAGGCCTGGGCCCAGATTTTATGAATAGGAGTGGGAACAACTATCTCCAGCATGAAATGCAATTCCGTATTTTTGTTATAAGGTGCAAGTGCTGTGGAAAATGGAATTAAAAACAAGCACTGCTTGGAATGATTACAATATGAGACAGGAATGAATTTGCTTGTGTCATTGGTTTCAACTCCTAACCGTCACTTTCTGGCTCATCATTAGTGACTGCACCCCATGTGTGTGTAACTCCCTGAGACCTTTTAACAATAACAATGACAATAAATTTCAGCAAATGATGCAGCTCTCACTTGATCACAAAACAGACAAAGGTTGTCAAAATTTGGCAAATGGTTTTCAGCAATTATTAACACGTTGTTTGCAAATAGCCACAGTAATTCTTTTGAATAAATATCATGGCTCCAAAAACTGACTAACGTTCCCTGAGAGTGTTACCGTGGAATCAGGTGATGGGGAACTAACTGAACCTGTGAAGTGAACACTGAGTGTTAGGTTGCCTTGGATCTCTGCCACTTCCAGAATTTTCTGATGTGATCCACATGCTGGGGAGTTGCCAAGGTCAGGATCTGCTGTAGTGGGGGGTGGAGGGGGTGGGGGGGTGGGGGGGTGGATCTGACCCAAAAGTCCGAGAATGTAATGGTGACCTTCCCATGCTAGTCCTGCTAGATCATGGTTAGGTGGAAGGTCAACCATTTACATTGGATTAGGTAGGCACAAGGACTATTATGGTAAAAACAAGGACTGCAGATGCTGGAAGCCAGAGTCTAGATTAGAGTGGTGCTGGAAAAGCACAGCAGGTCAGGCAGCATCCGAGGAACAGGAAAATCGACGTTTCAGGAAAAAGCCCTTCATCAGGAATAGAGCTGTATGGACTGTTATGGGCACATCTTAGCCCTTATCTGTCCCAAAAAGCCATCAAATCCAACCTATACCTATCATTACAGGGCCATTTATCTGTTTGTCCAGCAACCTGGTGGATACTCATTTAAAACTAAAGGAGCTTACTTTTATATAGCTACAATATATGCCAAAATATTTCATAGCAAAGCTATAACATTTTCGAGCTATAGTCACTGTTGTAATGAGGGACAGCCAATTGGCACACAGAAAGGCCACAGACAGACAACTGTTCAATAAGTGAATGGTTAATCAGTTTTATTGATGTTGACAAAGGGCTCAGAGTTGGTAGGATACTGGGACAACTTCCCTACTCATCTTACTGCCATGGGACCTTTAATGTTCACCTGAGAAGACAGACACATATAGTGACTTGTTTTAGTAACCTGAAAGATGACAGAGGCAACAAGTTAGCACTCCCTCCTTACTGCTTTAATATGCTAATCTAGATCCCATGTTCTGGATTAGTGGTGCTGGAAGAGCACAGCAGTTCAGGCAGCATCTGAGGAGCAGGATCCCATGTCCCCAGCGCTCTATTGTGGAGATCGAACCACAGTCACACGGGCACTACTGAGCCAAGAGTGACTAAGCCTGTTTGGCAGATACTCCAGTGGTATGTTATCTCTCTGCCTGGTTTCTCTCACCCACTTTACCATTTGCCCAGTAGAGAATGACCAGAGGTTTTGGAAGCTGCTAAAGTAGAAGTTGCTGTGGATTTGCAAAGCTCACTAGATCGATACATATGAAGCTTTCAGAAGGGATAATGTGGGCACTCCAGGCTGGATAGGTGACATGTATCAATGAAGAGAGAGAGAAAATTCTATCTGAAATTCTCTCAATTGTCCCCCCCCCTCCCCCTTTTCACAGAATACAGTCTGAGGAGAGGATCTGAGTAAGTCCTGTCTCCACCTCCACTCCATTAGGAGTGGGTCTGTTGGATTTTCCTAAGACAGTCTGGACAGAGTCTGTAGAAGTCAGATGCCCTCCCATAAACTTTACAAAATCCATTGGGTTCATGTTCCGAAGATGTTTGTGGCCAACAAACCTCAAACAGCATGCCATTATATCTGATGTCAACATCAGATGTAAGATACGCTTGGATTTGTTCAAAAGTTATGGCTTCTTATTAATCAGTTGAAAGAGCAAAGGAAAACATATATCAGATTTTACTCTAGAACTCCTCCCCCTGCAACAAACATGCTGCAATAACTCAAACGGAATAAAGCACTGTTCGTCGCGAATACATAGCATTAAATCATTCTCAATAAATCAAGGCTTTTGCAAGCAAGCCACAGAAAAGTTTTTTTTCTACTCTGAAGACCCAATTGTAAGTCCCTGCTCCAATCCAGCACTCCTCACCATGTCCAGAAAGAATGGAATATTTCAACTTGTAACTTATGGGCAGTACGGCACTCAATAGGTATATATGCACCATGTGATGTAGCCAGCTTTGTCAAACAGACCTCGAAACACAAGGAGAATATCAGGGAGACTGACCAGAAGTTAAACTCATTTAATTGTTTATTAAAACTTTCAAAGCAAGCATTTCTGCTTCGCTGGTTTCCATAAAGATTCTTTAGGTTTAATTTTCCCCAGGATTCTAATGTCTATCTCAAAGCAATTTTCCAGCCTCCCTCCTCCATATCTCATCTATCTCCTTCATTTATGCTGCTGCAAAAGATTCCTGCAATGTTCACTCACTACCATCCACTAAAGCCATGCCATTAACAATAAAGCTTGGGTGGGAGTCAGGCCCAACCAGTTGAAATACAATGCAGGAGTTCAAATGACTCAGGCCCCTTTTTAACAGATCTCAGGTTTATCTGCTCACCACATGCCCCCACTTAAAAATCTCAGATCAAATTTTCTTTCTTTTTCTCATACCTCTTTCAAAGACTCTCATCCTCGTGGTCAAATCTCTTTGTCTTTTCATTGTACTTAGGTCAAAAGTGGAAGGTCTGCATCAAATTGTTTGATGAGGGCAAAAGACGCAAGCAAAACACATTGGAAATTCCTTCATCACCTTATGAAGGTTAAAGTTGGGATGATTGATATAAAACATGGCCTTAGCACATCCTTAGAATGAAGCAGATTAAGTTAATTGGGAATTGTTACCTTTAAGGCATATATTTTATAGATCGGTTTTACTTTGCAAGCATATTGAATACATGTGCAGATGACTGTTATGTTTTGGAAGCCTTTAAGACACAACTAAATGTGTTGTCTATTAGTACACATTTTACAACTCTTGCCGACTGATCGAGTCCTTGATCAGATATGTCTGCTGTCTTGTGGTTGGACTTTCTTCTGCTGTTAGCAGCTGCTGCCTGCATTCTTCCTGCTCAATGAAAGAAACAGCAACATGATATATAAGATACAGCAGGCAGTTATAAATCTGGATGTCTTAGAAATGCTGTACTGTCTACCTTCGAAACTTGCGTTCTTTACTTCCAAGACCAATGCAGGATGATCATTAGGATACCCAAATCTTATTTAAAGTGAGCTCAGGTTCAGGATCTCTAGCTAATACCAACCAATGATAAATGAGGTGCGGCATGAAGAAGGTGATAGCAGTTACAATAAAGATAGCAGTTACAGCAGGAAATAATTAATGTCTCCCTTACCTAATAGTTGCTATTGATGTAATTAACAACCATTATTAAACAGGAACCAATTGGCTGAATGAGTCAACAACCCATTCAGTCACTCACTGCTCAATTATTTCAAAATGGATGCGGGTTAACTTCGACAACTGTGATTGACAAATTAGACAGCAGTAACAGAGATGACATTTGTTTTATAGAACTCTGAAAATTAAAGGATTACACAGAGAAGGAAGGATATAGAGCTACAGCAAAGTGACCTTCTGTTACTTTTACATTAATGCATAGACTGGGGAGGAACCATGGTGAAATCATGTGCCTGGCACTATCTGAATCCCACACAGTATTCTGCCGGAGGGATATTTATTCCACACTTGAAAGGTATTTCTAGTCTAAACAAAACAATGAAATGTGAAGGGGGTTTAGAACAAAAGTGAAGCTAGCTATGCTAATTCTGATAGACAGCCATCTGTCTCTCTTTCAATTCCTCCAGTCAGTGTGTGATTAGAAACAACAGCAACCCTCACAGAGCTTACTACAACCAGCCTTAATCATAATACATTGATGGATCTGTGTTTGGAAAGTGCATAGAAGTCTCTAAGAGTTAGGTAAACGCCATGCTGGAGTGCCTGGAATGTTCAGTCTCTTCTCAATACATTCGAAAATATAATTATTAGACTTGGTGAACAGTATTCCTGAAGCTAAGTTATTATTGAAAATGTTTGTACTGTTGCAATATATATTACAGAGCACTTCAATCTCCTTTTCTCCCCGCCTATTCTGAAAATTATAGTCGTACATCAAACATTTGATAATAGGAAATAACATTTTTGTAAAATCCTGTACTTCTGACTTCATCGGACTTTCCACTTCGGCTTGTTATTCCTTGGATCCAGCCTTCATTCCTCTGGCACTCTGTTAGTTTATTCTATGAGAAGTCATGGTCACAGGTCTTATATTGAGCTCGTTGATCTCAATAGTTTATTTTTAGCATATCTTCATACACTCTGTTTTCTTTTTGGAGAATAGTGGGAGGTAGCGGAATGAATGCCAGTCTGATTATCAGCCTGAATTTTAAATATTCTTTCTGTGATCAGCAAGTTCTGTCATCGGACATCAACCTGGGTTTTTAGGGCCCAATGGTAGATGCTTTGCCACTGCACCACAAGACCTCCTAGCACTACATTCAGCGTGTGCCCCAAGTTAAGCACCCACCCCAACAATATCTGATTTAAACATTGGTAGATATATCTGTTACATGATAGGGCACTGTATAAGTGCTGCTGCTGTAAATTGTCTTCTTGAGTGCGATGGGCTGCACAATGTTCAATGGACAAAGCTGTCAGGAGTGCTTCCCTATTCTAGCAAGTACTGGTAGCTAAATATCAGGATTTGGAATTTCCACTAAATTGCACTTAGTTTTCCGAATGCAAGTAAACCGAAGCAGCCCAAAAAAATCAAGGAATGTCAAGTGCAAGTTACATCGAGTGTCTGGTTGTTTAATAGGCATGGAAGCAGACCCTCCTCATGATGAACTATTCATTATTGCAAGTTTCTATAACAGCTATTTGTTCATGTGTCTTCCAAAGCGCTGTTAAAATTAAATTATCTTATTAGGTTTAAGGAATGTAATGGGCATCTTTTAAAAAGCATTTTCTTTTTGATTTTACTAATGAACTGACTAGACCATACCAATTAAACCAGTGAATGGTTTTGTGTAGTTTTTGTAAAATCACTTTCAGCTATTCAATATCAGGTTCCTCCCAGATTGTTAATGAGCCACACTTCTCTTTTTGTAAGAAACCCATTTTGGTTGTCTTAATAAAACAGAGCATGATGTTGACATGGGCATGGTTGAATAATGGATGTCATAGAGGGGTTGAAAATGACCTACAGTAGGTATATGGGGACAGCACAAAATGCACTAACATGTCATACATGACAACAGATCTCCTGGTAGGAGTGACTAGAAGCAGCAGCTGCAGCAGAATTAAAATGCACCAAATTAGCAGTCCCTAGTATATCAAGGATGACCTTGAACACAAAATTTCAAAAAATAAATTAGATCCCAAGACATTGTCCAACTATCATAGAATCACAGAATCTCTACTGTGTGGAAGCAGGCCATTCGTCCCATCAGGTTTACACCGACCCTCCAAAGAATATTCCATCCAGATCCAACCTCCCTACTCCCTCCCTGTAACCCTGTATTTCCCATGGTTAATCGATCTAGACTGCATATCCCTGGACACAACGGGTAATTTCTCATGGCCAATCCACCTAACCTGCACATCTTTGAACTGTGGGAGGAAACTGAAGCAACCGGAGGAAACCCGTGCTCGTTCATCTACAAGCGAGTTTGGAAAGAAATTCAAAGAATAAAATGCATGTTTCAAAATTTGCCTAATGTTGAGCAACGTTTGCACCTGAATTGGTAATTTTGCACAAAGTAGAAATCTTCACCTGTATGTTTTGTAGATTTTAATGTATGTGTCAAATATAATACTTGTGACACTAAACTCAGCAAGACTAATTATGCGCTATCTCTGTAAAAATATCAAATGACAGAAATGCTTCCCGCATCATCCCACTACATTTGAATCCAACCACATTAATCTCTTGACACTCCCTACCAACCCCTCATAGAACATAGAACAGTACAGCATAGGAACAGGCCCTTCAGCCCACCATGTCTGTGCCAACCATGATGCTATTCTAATCTAATCTAATCCTATCTGCCCGCACATAATCCATATCCCTCTATTCTCATGTGTCTGTCAAAATACGTCTTAAATGTTGCTATCATATCTGCTTCTAACACCTCCCCTGGCAGTATGTTCCTAAACCTAAACCTCCATTTAAACAACTTGTCTCATTTAAATTTTCCTCCAGTCATCTTAAGCCAACGGTCCCTAGCGTTTGACATTCCCGCCTTTCGACAAAGACTCTGATTATCCACTCTGATCATTTTATATCTTTCAATCAGGTCATCCCTCGACCTCCAGCGCTCCAGCGAAAACAATCTAAGTTTGTCCAGCATCTCCTTATACATTCTAATCTGGGCAAACTTCTTTTGCATCAGTTCCAAAACCTCCTCATCCTTCCTATAGTGTGGCAAACAGAACTGCACACAATAATCCACATGTGGCCCAACTAAAATTTTATATAGCTGCAACATGATTTGTCAATGTTTCTACTCAATGCCACTTATCTAATTCCTGAGCACTGTTCCTGTGTGTCCCGAGCCATGGTCTCTGGACATCAAATTCCTCTTCCTTCTGTTTGGCTGGATACTGAGTCATACTGCAGTATGGTACAGTGAGGGTCAGAGCTTGATCATGGAAATGAGGCCCACGAGTTCAAATCTCTCTGGACCTCGATGTATGAGTCTGTCAAACCCCAACCTCCGTATTCTAGCCCCTTTTGATGCAACGATTATGCATGGACTCAAAATGCTAGCTACTGTTTTCATAATGTTGTACACATTGTAATTTCAAGCAGAACACAAATCAGAACCATATTAAAATCCTAGTTTGTGGACTGACTGTGTGGAGTTTGCACGTTCTCCCTGTGTCTGCGTGGGTTTCCTTGGGGGGGTTCCGGTTTCCTCCCACAATCCAAAAATGTGCAGGTCTGGTGAATTGGCCATGCTAAATTGCCCGTAATGTTAGGTAAGGGGTAAATGTAGGGGTATGGGTGGGTTACACTTCAGCGGGTCGGTGTGGACTTGTTGGGCCGAAGGGCCTGTTTCCACACTGTAATGTAATCTAACCTAATCTTGTATTGAAGCAAATATGTAAGAATGGGATGAAACCTCCCCACTTTAGGATTTATATACATTTTGTTGGGTGTAAATTTAATCACTGTGCACCTACCTCTGAATTAAATTAATCATGGCTTTATCATCTATGTTATGGAGAAAGTGAGGTCTGCAGATGCTGGAGATCAGAGCTGAAAATGTGTTGCTGGAACAGCGCAGCAGGTCAGGCAGTATCCAGGGAACAGGAGAATCGACGTTTCGGGCATAAGCCCTTCCTGAAGAAGGACTTATGCCCGAAACGTCGATTCTCCTGTTCCCTGGATGCTGCCTGACCTGCTGCGCTGTTCCAGCAACACATTTTCAGCTCATCTATGTTATGTACAGGAATAGGAGAGAACTGAAATTTGAGTACTGGGGTGGCATGGTGGCTCAGTGGTTAGCACTGCTGTCTCACAGTACCAGAGTCCCAGGTTCAATTCCAGCCTCTGTGTGGAGTTTGCACATTCTCCTCGTGTTGTGTGGGTTTCCTCTGACAGTCCAAAGATGTGTGGGTCAGGTGAATTGGCCATGCTAAATTGTCCATAGTGTTAGGTGCATTAGTGAGAGGGAAATTGGTCTGGGTGGGTTACTTTTCGGAGGGTTGGTGTGGACTTGTTGGGCCGAAGGGCCTGTTTCCACACTGTCGGGAATCTATTCTAATCTTTATTCCTTTTCCTTACTATAGTCGCTGTGTTTTTTTTGAACAGGAGGACATGTTTGATTTCTGTTTTTAAATCCTTGAGCGTGTGAACAATTTGAGGATCCAGCAGCAGGCCTTTCCTGGGTTTAATTAAAGAGGATTATTTATTGACAAACCTCTAAATATTGAATACAATCCCACCCACTCACAAATAGTTATTAAGAAACCATCAGTTAAAGAGAATAGTTCACTTTTACAAATTATGAACAACTAAATCATTCATAATTCGCATGATCAGTTTATCTTGGAAGATACACTTTACAGGCCTGATGAAATGAATGCTTTAATTCCCAAAATGCAGCTGACTGAATTCATTGGCCTACGTTGTATATTGGAGTTGTTGCAGGATTCTCTGGAAGAGATGGACTTCCTGCATGTTATGGATTTAGATACTTGTACCCTCCTTACCAGGAAGTCAGTTTGCAATATTGTTAGACTTATCAAGGAGCAGAGTTGGACAAGTCATTATGTTAGAGTTTCCAGTTCTTAAGTCATGGAAGTTATGGCCATTTCTGCTGCTGCTCTTTCTGCTTTGTTGAATTGCTATGCTTTTCTGAGGACAGCACTAAAAGATTAAAAAGGGATGCTCACTTGACTACCTCACATCAGGGTTTCTCAAAATTCCCTTTCTGAATATCATATTGGATTGACATTGATTAGCAACATGCTGGAATTAAAACCCCAACCTCACTATCAAACCGGCAGACAAGGGAGGCGCGGTGGTAGTTTGGCGCACCGATCTTTACATTGCTGAGGCTAAACGCCAGCTCGCGGACACCTCCTCCTACTGCCCCCTTGACCATGACCCCACTTCCCACCACCAAACCACCATCTCCCAGACCATCCATAACCTCATCACCTCAGGGGATCTCCCATCCACCGCCTCCAACCTCATAGTCCCACAACCCCGCACCGCCTGTTTCTACCTCCTGCCCAAAATCCACAAACCTGACTGTCCCGGCTGACCCATTGTCTCAGCCTGCTCCTGCCCCACCGAACTCATCTCTGCATACCTCGACATGGTCCTGTCCCCTTAGTCCAAGAACTCCCCGCCTACGTTCAGGACACCACCCACGCCATCCACCTCCTCCATGATTTTCGCTTCCCTGGCCCCCAACGCCTTATCTTCACATGGACATCCAGTCCCTATACACCTCCATGCCCCATCATGAAGGCCTCAAAGCCCTCCGCTTCTTCCTTTCCCGCCGACCCAACCAGTACCCTTCCACTGACACCCTCCTTCGACTGACTGAACTGGTCCTCACTCTGAACAACTTCTCTTTCCAATCCTCCCACTTCCTCGAAACCAAAGGAGTAGCCAAGGGCACCCGCATGGGCCCTAGCAATGCCTGCCTCTTCGTAGGATATGTGGAACAGTCCATCTTCCGCAGCTACACTGGCACCACCCCCCACCTTTTCCTCTGCTACATCGATCACTGTATCGGCTCTACCTCGTGCTCCCAAGAGGAGGTTGAACAGTTCATTCACTTTACTAACACCTTCCACCCCGACCTCAAATTTATCTGGACCGTCTCAGACTCCTCCCTCCCCTTCCTAGACCTCTCCATTTCTATCTCAGGGGACCAACTCAACACGGATATTTACTATAAACCGACCGACTCCCACAGCTACCTAGATTACACCATCTCCAACACTGCCCCCTGTAAAAATGTCATCCCATATTCCCAATTCCTTCGCCGCATCTGCTCCCAGGAGGACCAATTCCAATACCGAACAACCCAGATGGCCTCCTTCTTCAAAGACTGCAATTTCCCCTCAGATGTGGTTGACGATGCTCTCCACCGCATCTCCTCCACTTCCCGCTCCTCTGCCCTTGAACCCCGGCCCTCCAATCGCCACCAGGATAGAACCCCACTGGTCCTCACCTACCACCCCACCAACCTCCAGATACATCGTATCATCCTTCGTCTTTTCCGCCACCTCCAAACAGACCCCTCCACCAAGGATATATTTCCCTCCCCTCCCCTATCTGCATTCCGGAAAGACCACTCCCTCCGCGACTCCCTTGTCAGATACACACCCCCCACCAACCCAACCTCCACTCCCGGCACCTTCCCCTGCAACCGCAAGAAATGCAAATTTGCACCTACACCTCCCCCTCACTTCCCTCCAAGGCCCCAAGGGATCCTTCCATATCCATCACAAATTCACCTGCACCTCCACACACATCATTTACTGCATCTGCTGCACCCGATGTGGCCTCCTCTACATTGGGGAGACAGGCCGCCTACTTGCGGAACGTTTCAGAGAACACCTCTGGGACACCCGCACCAACCAACCCAACCGTCCCATGGCTAAACACTTTAACTCCTCCTCCCACTCCGCCAAGGACATGCAGGTCCTTGGCCTCCTCCATCGTCAGTCCATGGCAACACGATGCCTGGAGGAAGAGCTCCTCATCTTCCGCCTAGGAACCCTCCAACCACAAGGGATGAATGCAGATTTCTCCAGCTTCCTCATTTCCTCTCCTCCCACCTTATCTCAGTCCCAATCCTCTGACTCAGCACCACCTTCTTGACCTGCAATCTTCTTCCCGACCTCTCCGCCCCCACCCCCTCTCCGGCCTATCAGCCACACCTTAACCTCCTTCCACCTATCGCATTCCTAACGCCCCTCCCCCAAGTCCCTCCTCCCTACCTTTTATCTTAGCCTGCTTGGCACACCTTCCTCATTCCTGAAGAAGGGCTTATGCCCGAAACATCAATTCCCCTGCTCCTTGGATGCTGCCTGACCTGCTGCACTTTTCTAGCAACACATTTTTCAGCTCTGATCTCCAGCATCTGCAGTCCTCACTTTCTCCTGCTGGAATTAATTGTTGGCATTCACCCTAGGGCTTTCAGACAAGCCCAGTCTTGGTTTCAGAGCAACCATTTTAAGCCAGGAAATCCTTTTGGATGATTTCAGGAGTACGCATACTCTGGTATGGAATGTGTCCTTTTGAGACAATGTAGCATTTCTTTGAATCCACAGACCATGTGTAGTGACCGTCAGGGGCCATCTTGTGCAGCCCACCAGAATCCATTTGAAAAAGAAAATTTCAGTTCGAGAAGATTCCACACTAAATATAGTTTTTGTTTAAAAGTAATGAATGTGAAAAACCTTTACTGGGCATGGGATATGGGTCTTTTTTTGTCTGCACCTGCCTAGTGTTCAGACAGAGGTGATATGATCACATGAATATATGAGAAAGTTCAGAATGGTGATTGTACACAACATCTCAGCTGAGACCTATAAACTCCATCAACCATTCCATTTCCACAAATACTTCTAGCAGGAATGTAAATGCACACAAAACTAATTAAGCCAATTAAGAAATATACCTTTCAAGCCCCAAATACATTCAATCATGCAAATTCTCATTGATAATAGTCATAGGCTGGTGCTGGTGAAACTTTGAGCTCAAAAATGACACTACTTGCAACAAATAAGCATTGCAGTCTGATTGATATTGTGAGCTTCCTGTCTGCACATGTCCCTGTTTGTGCACTAACGCCTGCATCAATTTGGTATCAGTAAGTTCTGTCCCATAAATGTGGCCATGTACCTGGAGGCCATTTTGGAGCACAAAGGACATCTGGAACACATGAAAAACTGGCACCAAGTGTAATTTCTCACTCTTTATCTTCTAAAGTAAGAAAGTTTTGTAATCACTGTCACATCTAATTGTAATCCTCTTTTCTATATTTTTTTAGCTGAATGAAGGATTTCATTATCCTTAATTGCACCACACACCTTTCTTTTAATTTCCAACATAGTCCTGGCTTCTTTTTTTCCACATAATATTGACTTGACAGCCTCTTATTTGTCATCTGTATAGCATTTATCCTTACCTTCTTGCATCCTTCAGTCACCTGTGTCCAAATTAGTTCTAATTCTCACAAATTGAGATCCTCTAAAATCTGTTACAAGCATTAAATTGTCTGCAGCAGTAATTTAGACAACCAACGTAAATCTGATAACGTTATAATCATTGTTGCCAGATGTTTCCCCATAATACATCTGTCAAGTAAAGTTACAAAAAAATGTTAGTGCCTTCAAGAAAGAGGACAACAGTGCCAAAAATCATCTGATTTAATGCTTTAAGGTGAAATCCTGCCAAGAGTAATATAAAGATGGAATATTTAGGAAAGTGGTCACATATGATCAAAATCTGCACTTTTAACTTAAACTCAGACCTGGCTTTATTTGGTCAGCTTCACTCAAAAGATTTATCTGAAGATTTCTCAGCTGGAAGACTTAACTCTTTTTTTGATGATTCTGCCATATGTAGTCATCACATCTTTGGAATATACAGAGTTGGATTTCCTGGTAGGTTTTACTTATTGCCGACCATACCTTCAGTGCAACAGCTGTGAAATCCCAGAAATATAATAAATGCTATTAATACAATTTCTCTCAGATTTTGGCAGATCTTTGAACAAAGCTGTAGTGACAATTACAAGGACCTCTATGGTGGGTCAATTCTTTGCCAGAAATATGACTGACCAAAAACTAGCAAAACTCTAGTCTTGGTTACCTTGAATATTTTGTATATCAGGATTCTAACTCAGCACACTGGTGTTATGGGAAATGTGTTAACGTTGAACATAGATCAGTGCAGCACAGGAATAGGCCCTTCAGCCCACTGTGTTTGTGCTGAACATGATGCCATTCTAAATTAATCCCATCTGCCTGCACGTTGTCTGGATCCCTCTATTTCCTGTCTGTTTATGTGGGTGTCTAGACACCTCTTTAACGTTGACAAATTTGCTTCTATCATCTCCCCTGGCATTGCTGTTGAAAAAAGCATGCCTCACACATCTCCTTTAAACTTTCCCCCTTTTACCTTCAACCTATACCCCTTTAGTATTTGACATTTTTACCACAGGAAAAAGGCTCCAACTACCCATCCTATTCATGCCCCTCATAATTTTATGTATGTCTATCAGATTGCTATTCAGCCTCCGACACTCTTGCGAAACAATTCAAGTTTGTCCGACCTCTCCTTATAGCCAGTACACTCAAATTCATGTAACGTCTGGTAAACCTCTTTAATGTAGCAACCAGAACTGCACGCAAAACTCCAAAGTGGCCTAATTAAAGTCTTACACAGCTGCAACATGACTTGCCAACTTTTTTAGTCAATGCCCTGACCAATGAAGGTAAGTATGCTGTAAGACTTTACGAGCTTATTCACCTGTTGCCATTTTAAGTGAGTTATGGACTTGTGTCACAAGATCCCTCTGTATATCAGTGCTCCTAAGGGTCCTGCCACTTACTGTATACTTTCCTCTTGCATCTGACCTCCCAAATACATCACCCCACAGTTATCCAGATTCAACTTCATCTGCCATTTCTCCACTCAACTGATTTCCAACTGAGCTAAATCCTTTGATAACTTTCCTCACTATCTGCAACTCCATCAACTTTTGAGTCAGCTGTAACATTACTAATCAGCCCACCTACATTTACATCTAAGCTATTTATATAACTTACAAACAACACAGGTCCCAACACCGAACGTTGCAGAACACCACTGGTCAAGTTGGAAAAACACCCCTCCACAAATACCCTCCATATCCTCTTACAAAACCAAATTTGTATCCAATCTGCCAATGTACCATGGATCCTATGCGACATAATCTTCCAGACCAGCCTACAATGAGGGACCATGTCAAATACTGGAGCAAAGTCCAGGTAGATAACATCCACTGCCCTACCCTCAACAACTGGTGGCTTAAAAGGATACAAAGATCTCTGTCAAGGCCCCAGCAATCTCCTTCCTTGCCTCTGTTGGTATCATGTGACAGATCCTTTTGGGCCTTCGAGAGTTATCTATCAGCTCCCCCTAATCTTACCATCATCCATGTCCTTCTCTTTAGTAAGTACCGATACAAAGTATTCATTAAGGACCTCATTCACTTCCTCTGGCTCCATCTATAAATCCCTCCTTTATCCTTGAGTGGACTTACCCATCTAGAAATTGCCTTCTTCCTACTAATATACTTATAAAATGCCTTGATCCTATTTGCCAAGTATATTTTGTAGCCCCTTCTGATCCTAGTTTCCTATTTAAGTTGTTCTGTTTCCTTTACATCCCTCAATGACCTTGTTTGATTTCAGACTCCTAAACCTATACATGTTTCCTTTTCATTTTTGACTAAACTTTTAATATCTCTTCCCATCCTTACAAGAACATACTGGTCTTGAACTCTGATCAACTGACATTTAAAAACCTCCCATTTTAGATATGGATTTACCTTCAAACAGCTGCCCCCAATGTATGTTCTCCAGTTGCTACTTAATACCATTATAATTAGCCTAGCTGCAATTTAACACTTTCACCTGAGAACCTAGTCTCATCCTTGTTCACAATTGGCTTAAAACCTGTGGAATTATGATCATTGTTCCCAAAATGCTCCACACTGAAACTTCAACCGTGTGGCCAGGTTCTTCCTCCAATACAAGGTCTAATAAGGCTGCTTTTCTGATTGGATTACTTACATATTGTTTCAAGATACTCTCCTTGATACACCTAACAAATTCTGTCCCTGGCAGTAAGGGGTCCAGTTCAATATTGGGAAAGTTAAGATCAACCATGACAACAAACGTATTGTTTTTACATCTTTCCAAGATCCACTTACATATCTGTTTCCCTTTCTCCCATTGGTTATCCGAAGGTCTGTAGTATAACCCATCATAGTGATTGCACCTTTCTTATTCCTGAGTTCTATCCATATGACCTTGCTGGAGCCCTCCAAGATGTTTTGTTTCAGTACAGTTGTGACAGTCTCTTTAATCAGTAATGCAACTCCTCCACCCTTGTTACTTTCATCTCCATCTCCTGAGATAGTGCCTGTTTCCATTGGCTTTTTACCTCTGCCAAGCATCTTGGGATGTTGTACTTTATTGAAGATATGATGAGGAGGTGCTGGTGCTGGACTGGGCTGAACAAAGTTAGAAATCACACAACACCAGGTCATAGTCCAACAGGTTTATTTGGAAGTACAAGCTTTTGGAGTGCTGCCTCTTCATCAGGTAGCTCTCTGACAAAGAGGCAGCACTTCAAAAGTTTTTACTTCCAAATAAACCTGTTGGATTATAACTTGGTATTGTGATCTTTATTGAAGATATGGGGTACTACTTAACAGCGAGGTGTTATTGTTGTTCATAGCAGTGATCCAAATTATAATCTCCATGACTTCCCTGTGATGTGCCTGCCAATTCTCCAGTAGTTAGTTAAAATGATTCATTGATGATTTAGAACATTGACTGTCAAAATTCCAGAAGTTACACTTGCACTGCATCAGGGATAAGTTAGAATTATTAAAATGAGGTGCATCAGGTGTCAGTTATGGCTAAGATCAGTATACAAGAGTTATTTGTGAATCTGAAGTCTGAAGGGACGTTAGACACTGATTACTGGAACCAGAAAACAATTCTTACCAGATTTTAATTTTACTTCCTACCTGACAGAGCTGTACTTACATCTGACATCCTGAGAGCTTGTGAAACCACAGGAGTTACATTGCCAACAAACAAAGGAAAGGATTCAAGAACCAGCTGTGTGATTCTCATAAGTATGCCTTGTTTCCAATTATATTAAAGGAGGACTAGAATGGAGGATATGTTGGAGAATGCAATTTATCAATGAAGTATGAACACCACCCACCGCTCTCTGCAAAGCTTCGCAGGTCGGGCGGGTTACAGTAGTTTATTAACTGCTCTGCATGCAAAATCTGCATCATTAAAGAGGAGATATATCAGTTACTTGCCTGAACACCACTGACTATGAAAAATAACAACTGTAATAGAATTTAATACCATCATCTTTTTCCTTCACTCAATGTCAATAGTGTAAGTGACAATTTCTGGAGTTCTTGTAAAATCGTTTTCTAACTCTATACAGGTATGTAATGGCCTTCCAATAGTCTCCTTTGCAGTTGAGTCCTGAACAATTCTTGGTCTCACAATAGTTATGAAGACGCTCCCTAATGAACACTTGTAGGGAGATGTAAGTTTTATCAGGTTGTGAAAAATTGAATTTATTTCAAATTTTGAGGAGATAGCTGGAATGTTTTTATTAAAGAGAGAATAGAAGGTTCACTGTGGACATCAGAGATGGAGAAGTATGGCTTCCTAGAAATCACATGACAGGTGATAATGCTTTTTCTACTCTAGACCCTTATTGGGGTTGTTTGCACAGTGACTGGGTGAAGAACGCTGTGCTATCTGAAATTAATTGGGGGACAAGAAGCCTCTGAGGAAGGGCTGCTCAGCTGATCACTGCTACTAATGAAAATAAGCTTCTTGTGGAATTTGTGATGAAACCTTTCTGTTGTACTGGTGGTGGCAGGGAGTTGTTAAGGTTTGGATAAGCTCCCACCCAACTAATTAAGTGTCTTTGCTGTCTCTAAACTCATCAGTGCCAGGAGAAGAGTTTCTGCATTTGATTCAGGAACTCTCTGTCACCATGTTTGCCTTCTTGACCAGCCAGTGTCTTTTCGCATTAATAGAACGCTGCTCCCCATATAGTCTCTGCCAGATCTTTCACTTGAAGGCATGCACATAACATGAGACACGATTGCTTATCGTTAACCCATTTTTGACAATTCTTCATTGTTTGTCTGCCACTGTGTCAGTCAGTTGATCTAACCTTCATCTCTTCCAATTTTTCACCGACCTGACACGTGATATTTCCCTCATCTTGCCTGAGGAAAAAAGTGTTTGAGAAAAACAACATCAGATGTGACACAAAGCTCGTCATTGACAGGGTGGCTCTTTCCCTACTATGTGGCTCTAAAACATGGACCATCAACAGCAGACACCTCAAGGAGCAGTACCACCAACTCTGTGTGTACAAGATCCTGCAGATGCACTGGGTAAAAAAAAGCACCAACACCAGCATCCTTGACCAAGCCAACATCCACTGCAAAGATGCACTGACCCCCCTTGTTCCACTGCGAAGGGCTGGGCACATTGTCCATATGAATGACACGAGACTCCCCAAGCAGATGTTCTACTCCCAGCTCCGAAACAGCAGGCGAGCCCCAGGTGCACAGAGGAAGTGTTCCAGTGATACCCTCAAGGCCTCATGGGAGAAGTGCGGCAATCCCACAGACACTGGGAGTCAGTGGCCCAAGTGAAGGAGGAGCATCTGGGTAGACATCGAGCACCTTGAGACTTGCCGAGGGGAAAAAGCTGAAGCCAGGCAAAAACAGAGTAAAGAATGTGCCCGACCCACCCCTTCCCCTGACCACCTTCTGCCCCAAGCATAACAGAGCCTGCGGCAGCCGTATCGGTCCACCCATGGACTCACCCTGAATGTGGGAGAGAGTCATCCTCGTCTGCGAGGGACCACCAATGGTGATGTCTATGGCAGTCAAAGCAATATAACACTGGTGGATATTTCTAGTTACTGACATTGCATTCTCTGTTGTGTTAGTGTTTCAGATGACTGGTGGGCAGGGGTCCCACCTCCAAATATTTTCAAGAGAAGTATACCATTGTTTCAAAGGGAACAATATATTTTATGAGGGCCATAAAACATCCATACAAAAGCAAACCCGTGGAACAAAAACAGCAGCATAGATGGTTCAAATGTTGCCAGGCTCTGATACATATTTGCTGAAGCAAGGTTGTGGCCATTGGAAATCTTTTCAATCATTACTGTGCTACTAACAATGGCTGTCAGCCTCCTCATATTGAACCTACAAAGAAACACAGTGTAGTAAAACCTTGCAGTTATTTAGTTGGCCAAATTTCACTGTGAAGACAAAGTCGGTTTTGGTTAAAGATTTCAGAACAGTGATTCCAGACAAAAGGAATCTACTGTAGCATTAAGACAGCAGTGTACCAGCTGAATTTTGTAGTCTGTGATGTGAGTTCCAGGAAGGTGGTGAGGTGATGCAGAACAAAGTTCATTGCTCATGACCATAAACTAAAATTCAAATATAAATCAAATAAAAATATATAACTACCAGGAACGTCAGTAACTTGGCCTTAATGTTCAACACCTGTTTTCACTGGAATTTTGATTCAAACTTAAGCAAACTTAGTCAACGCCGAATCTTCTGATGTGCTTTAACAGAGTACTACACCACGATGACTCCCATTGCAAGAAAGGTACAATGCGCTAAAGCATGTGGGGATTTCAAATGATTGTTTCCATTTGCTTACAAAGATGAGGGATTATATGAGGAAAGGGCTTTGTAGAGTGTGTGGTCATCAAGGTGAGTGAATGGAAAATGCCTTTTTCTTTCATTCATTCAATTGTTGTGAGAATTACTGGCCAGGCTATCATTTATTGTCCTTCCCCAAGTTCCCCTGCGAAGGTGGTGATGAGCTGCCTTGTTGAATCACTGAAATCCACGTGATGAATGTACTCCTACAATATTGGATTTTGACCAGGAGACAAGAACAGCAATATTATTCCAAGTCAGGGTGAAGCATGACTCAAAGGGATTGTAAGGCTTCTTTCATACACTTTCTCTCCTTGTTTTTTTTTGGTGATAAAGTTATGAGTTTGGAAGGTAAGGTCAAAGAAACTCTGGTGATTTGCTGCAGAGCGTCTTGGAGCTTGTGCAAATTGCTGGTGTCGATGATACATACGACAGCCATGGTGGGAATGAATGGTTATACAATAGTAGATGGATTGTCAGTTGAGCAGGACACTTTAACCTGGCCAGTGCTGAGCTTCTGAGGATTATTGGACCTGCATTCATAAAGGTAACGGAAGCATTCCATCACACTCCTCATCTATGCCATGTAGATGGTGGACAGGCTTTGAGGAGTTAACCAGTGAGTTACCCACCACAGAATTCCCAGCATCTAATCTGCTCTTGTAGCTATTGTATTAATGTCACTAATCCCCCTACAATTCCGCTCCAGTATGACCTCCCCAAGATGCTAGTGCTCTATGATGATAATGTCATGTGGAGGGGATTAGAATCTTTCCTCTGTCTTGTACTTTCGGTGCACTGTCCACCCTGAATGCTCTTTCCAAATGATGTTCAACATGAATAAGCCCACATTCATCAGCTGAAAAAGAGGGTAGGTGGTAAACAACTGGAGGAGAAAGTGAGGTCTGCAGATGCTGGAGATCAGAGCTGAAAATGTGTTGCTGGAAAAGAATCGACGTTTCGGGCATAAGCCCTTCTTCAGGAATGAGGAAAGTTTGTCCAGCAGGCTAAGATAAAAGGTAGGGAGGAGGGACTTGGGGGAGGCGCGTCGGAAATGTGATAGGTGGAAAGAGGTCAAGGTGAGGGTGATAGGTCAGACTGGGGTGGGGGCGGAGAGGTCAGGAAGAAGATTGCAGGTTAGGAAGGCGGTGCTGAATTTGATGGATTTGACTGAGACAAGGTGGGGGGAGAGGAAATGAGAAAACTGGTGAAATCCGAGTTCATCCCTTGTGGTTGGAGGGTTCCTAGGCGGAAATTGAGGCGCTCTTCCTCCAACCGTTGTGTTGTTGTGGTCTGGCGATGGAGGAGTCCAAAGACCTGCATATCCTTGGTGGATGGGAGGGGGAGTTGAAATGTTGAGCCACAGGGTGGTTGGGTTGGTTGGTCCGGGTGTCCCAGAGGTGTTCTCTGAAACGCTCCGCAAGTAGCCGGCCTGTCTCCCCAATATAGAGGAGGCCACATCGGGTGCAGAGGATGCAATAGATGATGTGTGTGGAGGTGCAGGTGAATCTGTGGCGGATATGGAAGTTTCCTTTGGGGCCTTGGAGGGAGGTGAGGGGGGAGATGTGGGCGCAAGTCTTGCACCTCCTGCAGTTGCAGGGGAAGGTGCCGGGAGTGGATGTTGGGTTGGTGGGGGGTGTGGATCTGACTAGGGAGTCATGGAGGGAGTGGTCTTTATGGAATGCTGATAGGGGAGGGGAGGGAAATATATTCTTGGTGGTGGGGTCCGTTTGGAGGTGGCGGAAATGACGGCGGATGATGCGCTGTACATGGAGATTGGTGGGGTGGTAGGTGAGGACCAGTGGGGTTCTGTCCTGGTGGCGGTTGGAGGGGCGGGGCTCAAGGGCGGAGGAGCGGGAAGTGGAAGAGATGCGGTGGAGGGCATCGTCGACCACGTCGGGGGGGATATTGCGGTCCTTGAAGAAGGAGGCCATCTGGGTTGTGAGTCAAGATGAGAGTCAAGATGAGAGTCAACAACTGGAGTCAAGATGAGAGTGGTGCTGGAAAACCACAGCAGGTCAGGCAGCATTCGAGGAACAGGACAATCGACGTTTCAGGCAAAAGTCCTTCATCAGGAATGAGGCTGGGAGTCTCGGGGGTGGAGAGATGAATGGGAGGGGGGTGGGGCTAGGGAGAAGGTAGCTGAGAGTGCAATAGGTGGGTGGAGGTGTGATAAGTTGGAGAGGAGGATAGAACGGTTAGGTGGGAAGGAAGATTGACAAATGGGACAGGTCATGAGGATGGTGGTGGAAGGTTTGAACTAGGGTAAGGTGGGAGTTGGAGAAATGAGGAAACTGGTAAAATCCACATTGATGCCATGAGTTGAAGCGGAAGGTGAGGCGTTCTTCCTCCGGGTGGTGAGGGAGTGGCGATGGAGGAGGCCCAGGACCTGCATGTCCTTCACAGAGTAAGAGGGGGAGTTGAAATGTTTGGCCACGGGGTGGTGGGGTTGATTGGTGTGGGTGTCCCAGGGATGTTCTGTGAAGCGCTTCCTTGCTCATGAATGCCTCAATGTAATTAGATTTTATAGTCCAGTATTGAAGTTGAGGATTTCCAGAGTTGATTCTTCCTGATTGTATACCTTTGTGCTGGCACCTCTGATGGGCTCGCCCTGCCAATGTGGCATAACATGCCCAGGAACGATGATGGAAGACTCTCAGACATTGGTAGAGAGTACAATTCTGTGAATGCAAACCTTCTGATGGAAGGTTGTAGATGTGAAAGGTTGGGGTTAGTTTTAGTGGTGGTGGTGGGTGTCCAATGACCCAAATGCCGGGCATGGCTGTGCAAGGGGTTGGTGTTGTGGTGGTAACACCGCAAGTTGTAGAATTCAGCAAGAACGGCTCTTGATGCATGTGGCACTAGATCAGGATTATTCTAACTCCTTACGAAGCCCTAACCCCCACACCCCAGCACTACTACCATCATTTAACATTCCCAACCTTTTTAGCTGGCTGTGTGCATTGACTTTCTCCAGCTGTGACTGTGTCAGGGAAGTGTACCACTCAGAGAAGGTCAATGCTGCAGGATAGTCAGAGAGTAGGCAACCTGCAGGCCTGTGTCAGCCTGCCTGGATCTCCCTGTAAAAGTCCAATGACTGCTTCACCTCCATCTCTCACATGTTGGCTCACTTACCCAACCCTTCCTGAATGTGCTTCTGCCCCATTTCACACTTTCTATTTGCTTCCTAACAGAAGGTGATAGTGAGTGCTCCTCTGCATGTGGCCTAGGCCTCAGATTGAAATGCCACCAAACCCTTCTGAAGTGCCCACCTCATCAACCCTCCCCAGGTCATCACAAAGTCCATAGGAAAGCCTTCACCTGCCTATCTTACCCTCGCACAAAGCCCCTCACTCTACTCCCTTAATCTCTGTGGATGGACCTGATCTGCCATTGCCTGCTGAAACCTTCCCAGACTCCTCACTGGTGGCTACATTTGTACCCAACTCTGACAGTCCACCCTCTCGGAGAGGCTGCTATGGAGGCAAAGAACTGACTATGCCTCACTCTCTGGAGAATGGAGGCATGAACTCCCTGTGCAATGCCATCCTGACCATGGGTGAAGCTCCAGACAGGTATGAGAGGCTGCTCTTGACTATTTGTGCCAGCTGCCCTTGACTGGCAGGTGCTCCCATTGTCCTCAATGCGGACCACTCCCTTAAGACTGTGTGACATGGCTGACCTGTTGCTGCAGGCACAGTGTGTTAGACACAGGTGCTGTTCTCACACGGTACATGTATTACACTGATATGGCGCACTGCCACGTGGTAACATGTACACGCCTTTCTGAGGCCTGCTAAGCAGCACAGCCAGCTGTCTGGTCCCATGACTGCACCAACTGCTACTGCAAGGCTCACCGATGTAAGGCATGCATACTGAGGGCATGCCTGAAGGCACTGGATGCTTGTGGGCTAAGAGAACAAATGAGTAGGCTGGTAGGCAGCCTGATCCATGCAATGGATGGGGTACCTGTCCCTGTGCGGTAATTGTACCCAACGTAGGTGCTTTAACATGCTGATAGGCAGGTCCAAGCTTCCAGAGAATGCTACAGCTGTCTCAGAAAGGTGCCAGGATTACGGTAAGGGTTCACTGAATGTCAGGGACTAAGGTCCATGGAGGAAAGGTGTATCTGGTGCTTGTGGATCATGCCCTGGTCATGGGCAAAATGGGTATCATCCAAAGGAAGCACAGAGCCAAGACAATCAGGTACCCACTCGGGTGTCTATGCTTGGTGGTTTTGGTAAGATTAGAAATAGAATATTAATAAAGTGAGTTGGACCATCAAGAAGGACCTTAAAAAGTGTTAATCACTGTCAATTTGCAACTTGTCACTGCCCAACAAGAATTTCGCCACACGGCTTGTAAAATACATACAAGATTAGATTAGATTAGATTACTTACAGTGTGGAAACAGGCCCTTCGGGCCAACAAGTCCACACCGCCCCGCCGAAGCGCAACCCACCCATACCCCTACATTTACTCCTTACCTAACACTACGGGCAATTTAGCATGGCCAATTCACCTGACTTGCACATCTTTGGACTGTGGGAGGAAACCGGAGCACCCGGAGGAAACCCACGCAGACACGGGGAGAACGTGCAAACTCCACACAGTCAGTCGCCTGAGGCGGGAATTGAACCCGGGTCTCTGGCGCTGTGAGGCAGCAGCGCTAACCACTGTGCCACCGTGCCGCCCACTTAGATTAGTTACAGTGTGGAATCTAAGTGGGCGGCATGGTGGCACAGTGGTTAGCACTGCTGCCTCACAGCGCCAGAGACCCGGGTTCAATTCCCGCCTCAGGCGACTGACTGTGTGGAGTTTGCACGTTCTCCCCGTGTCTGCGTGGGTTTCCTCCGGGTGCTCTGGTTTCCTCCCACAGATGGAGCAAAGTGATCTCAGTGTCAAGAACAGCCTCACAGGACATCTAGTCCAATACTGCCACACATCTCATCATCGCGTACATTGCTCAGACTCCACCCATTGTTATAGATCTAGAGACTCATGAAAGCCAGGCTGGATAATGGCAGCAGAATAACAAATTTATTGCCTTCACATCTTGTGCTTTCTCTCAGCTGGGTGATATTTCCATCACTTAGGGCATTGGCATGTCTAGAAACTGGCAAAGCCCCAAGCACATATATTTTAGGAACCAGAAAGTGGGATAATGTTATTAGAATAGCAGTGGTGGAATTAGGCAGTATGTTCCCCCAGGTAAAGGTAGGACACATATGTATATCATTGTTTTGCCATTCATGATTGCTGCATAGCTGTTTGGCTGGAAGGATAGATGATTGTTGGAGTGACTATGTGCAGTTTTCACATTCGCCTCCACGTGTCTGCATGGGTTTTTTCCTACAGTCGAAAGATGTACCGGTTAGATAGATTGACCATGCTAATTTGCCCATAGTATCCAGGTACATGCAGGTTAGTTGGGGTTAGCCATGAGAAATGCAAGGTTACAGCAATAGGTTGAAAGTGTGGAGCTGGTTGGGGTGCTTTTCAGAAGGTTGGTGCAAAGTATATGGTCCAAAAGGCCTCCATTTGCACTGTAGGCATTCTATGACTCTATGACACTGGCAATGATTTCCTTGACAATTGAATATGGGCATGTACTTGCCATCAATAGGCTAACTTGTGGAAGGCATCAAAGAATGTCTATCATCCAGGAAACCATAGGTCAATGAAGATGTCACCAACTTCATGAAAGAACAAGGGGAGCAAACAAGAAATCACCTTTGAGAATCAAGCATTCAACTTAAATTTATACAGTTCTTATCATGTGACTTTTCTGTTTTTTTTAATCACAAACTGAAATAGGATAAAAACTATTTTTAAAGCCAAAATTGTTAAAGGATTGCTGTACCTTTTGAAAACAAGTAACCTGATGCTCATTGCAAGTTCTGTTTACACAGCTGCTTCTTCAAGCAGTAACGGAGGTCTGTTTACTTTGGCGAGGAACAAGTAATTGATTGGCCTGTGAACCCGTTACTAATTGTCAATGTCTTCTGACAAATTATATTATTGGCTATCTAGTAATTGAACAGCTTTGGGGTGTGAATGTTTGGGAGACGCCATCAGATCTCCACAAAGGAAGAAGCTGCCTCTTTAACCTCTGCAGTAAAGATTACCTGAAGTCTGAACAAAGCCAATCTATTCTTTTCCCTCAGCAGTAGCTGTAAGCTATGTCTGTTAAGCAGTAGGCCAGAGAATTTATTTGTGGTAAAACAAAGGACTGCAGATGCTGGTGATCTGACACAAAAACAGAGTCACTGGACTCAAAATGTTAACTCTGCTTTCTTCCAACAGATGAGTTTAATGAGCAATTTCTGAATTTATGTGTGAACTAGCCACCCTGTACCTTCAGCAAGAAAGTGAGATTATCTGAAGATGAATCAAAGAACAACAGACCTTGACAAACCCAAAAGGCCAACTCGGTGGACTCTGGGAATTTGTCCTTCACTCCCATGTGTTTTTTTCCCCTGTCAATATGTGGTTAAGGGGAAACATATAAGAGGGGTTAGAGTTTATCTGATACTGTTGTATGGCAATGGTTCAAAATTATTTATCTGTAGCTACAATGTATTAATTTGTAAGAAATAGTCATCCTTGTTAAGTATAGAAACTTGGTCTGTGCTTTCTGTAAACCTGGATCAGAAGATTTTAAAATAATCTTTAACATTTTTGTTGGCTCTGGAAATTGCACGGCTCAATTGCCAGAGCACTCCCCCAGCGAGGTGTAACACCGTTGATTAGATTCTGACTTGGTACTGTAATCCAGGCTCTATATCAAATCCAGGCATTTTCTTGCTCCTCAGTGGAATATATCCAACATTTAAATTTATTTCTTTCATACAAATAGGCAACTACTCATTGCAAACAGAAAGATCAGATTGCCGATTATGGCACAGGGAGCAGGCACAATGGGCAGAGGATGGGAAATTCTGGAGACAATTCAGCTTCAAAGGGCAATGTTCAGCCTTGCCACCTGGGTAGTAAACTGGCATGGTGGATCACTGTCCAGTTTCCACCTCACTGAAATGAATGGGTTGAGGTTTGGGTGAGTATTCCACACCAGGTGGGGAACCTGTGTATCAGGTTACCACCCAGACTGTAAAATTGAAAAATATCTTCATCAAGCAGGCTACAGGGTTAAGTTATTTTTGAGGCAGAACCAGTACCAGCATGAAGCAAACACACTGGTTCCTATAGTTTAAATTAACTCCTCAATGTGACACCTACAATTTAAGTCGGTTGTTTTAGATGTGGGTATCTGCAGACTCAAATAGCTTTCGTTCTCCTCTAACTTGCTATTATAAAAAACTGAATGCTTCTTTGTTTCTTTTAGGAATGGCTTCACTCCTATTACTGCTTTCAGGATTCTGTTTCAAATTGCATTTGCGAATATTTGTACCTTTCCAGATGAAACGGGGAATCCTACAGTGCTTTTTGTTTTCAAAACCTGCATTCCTCATGATGGTCTCTGTATCATTTCTCCAAAAGTATGCTTACTTACTCTCTGGCTGTTTGTTCGATATCAGGTAACTGTGTCCTCTGCAATTTAGTGCATGCGTGTGTAATTTCTATAGACTGTTATTCTACATATTGCTGATGCTTTCCAGGTGCAGAAACATGAGAGTGGGAGCGGGGGTTGGAGGAGAAGAATTGCTACTCAAGCATGGAACCACTGGTTCTTGTGTTTTGGAATAAATACCAAACACATCAGTAACAGTTACATTGAGCAACACCCCCACTGGGTGAGTGACCTGCTTCATGAAAGGTCATCGCATCGCATGCCATCACCAGAGAAGCCCCTAAGAGCACAGGGGGATCAAATAGTTGAACTGATGGGGCCCTGAGGTGTTGCAGCAATCTACATGATTGGCCTATGACTGGACCTGTTTTAAAGATGGATCACCTTTTAATGCTATGTGAAGTTGGTCAGCAGCAGATAATTCACAGTGCACACTTCCACAAGACAACCCACTAACTGGAGGTAAAATGCAAACACTTACTCAAAGATTACAGAATTCTCTTTTTGAGCTTTTAAAAAGAGAAACGGACAGAGCACAAAGCAAGATTTGTAGTTAAAGATGTGGATTGCTTCCCATTTACACTTGCAGAAGTTGAACTTTTGAGAATTTATGTGAGATACACACTGATAGGTAGCAGATTTCAGAAAAACACATGCACTTAGCCTGCATTTTCCCGTCTGTTCACAAGCAGAATGGGCTTTTTGGATTTCCTGACTGTGTTTCTGACTGTGGGTGCAAAAGAACAGAATTGTCCAGCCCTTATGTCTTTTTCATTTTCATCCCATCATTTGCTTGCCAAGCTTTTGAAGAGGAAGTTGCAATCAACTGCCCATTCATGTCTCAGCAGGGAAAACTCTGATCTACTACTGCAAACATGACTCACTGTGCTGATGCTCATCCTCAGGTATGAGAGAGAGAGAGAGCTGGGTGGTGCAAACAATGTATAAAAATCAATTTGCTTTAGTTATTCTGGTGTATCCTACAAAGCCCTTCATTAAACCCCTATTTGCGTATGCCAGTGTCCCAGTACAACATCAATAAATCAGAACTGTAGATGTTGGAGATCCAAAATGATAAAAGAAGTTGCTAGCAAAACTCCGCAGACCAGGCAGAATCTGTGAGATGAAAGCAAAGTTATCATTTCAGGTCCGGTGACCAGTACGGCTTAGTCTGCTTTCATCCCACCTGATGACCTATTGAGTTTTGCCAGCAACTTCTGTTTTTATCCCAATAAAACTACCATGCCTATTATATTTAATCTGTGGTTGCAGTCTATAGATTAGGCCAAGATGTCAACAATTGGAGATTTAATGCACGATAAATCAATCATCCAATCTATCACCTGTCTCAAATAGCTCAGAAATACTTAATTATCTTGATATGTATGATACGTTCTCAGAGGGAAACAGAATTAAAGTTTTGAGTAAAGTATGACTCCCCTTCAAAACTGAAAGGTGTTGGAAAATGCTTTATTTTAAAATTTTGACTGAGGTAAGTCCAGTACAAAAGACAAAAGGTTTTTTTTATTCATTCACAGGGGCTGAGAGCATCACTGAGTAAGCCAGCATTTATTGCCCATCCCTAATTGCCCAGAGGGCAGTTAAGAATCAAACACATTGCTGTGAGTCTGGAGTCACATGTAGGCCAGACCAGGTAAGGATGGCAGTTTCCTTCCCTAATGGACATTAGTGAAACAGATGTTTTTTTTAACAATCAACAACAGATTCATGGCCATCATTAGACTCTGAATTCCAAATACTTAATGAATTCAAATTCCATCATCTGCCATGATGGGATTTCAGCCTGGGTCTCCAGAACATCACATAAATCTCAGGATTAACAGATTTAGCCATTGCCTCCCCAATAATGTTAATGGAAGAGAAAAAAAATGTAAAATGGGTTCAGGCGTGAAAGGGAAGGAATGGGTCCTCTAATTAGAACGAAGCAAACAAGACATAAACAAGAAAAAGCTGACAAGAATTTAACATGAAAGGCAAGAGGTTTTTAGGGTTTGAGGAAACTCTTTACACACCCAGGGGGTGGTGAGAATCTGGAATGCACTGCCTGGCAGGGTAATTGAGACAAAAAAACCCTCAAAACCTTTAAAAAGGACTGGAATAAACACTTAAGACATCAAGACATGCAAGGTTTCGTGCCAAATGCTTATGCAGATTTAGAGTAGTTTTTGTCAGTGTAGACTTAATGGGCCAAAGGGCCTCTTCTGTACTGTATGATTCTAAGTTTGTGGAGGAGAAAAAATGTAAGAAAAATGGGGAACAGGCATATTGAACTCAATTGAAGTATTGAATTCAATGCTGAGACCTTAAGGC